>NW_028186412.1:0-20281 GCF_003343005.1 Rhea americana | reverse complement strand
AAAAAAAAAAAAAAAAAAAAAAAAAAAAAAAAGAGGGAAAGGGGACAGAGGTGGTCTGATACTTGCTGCATTTACTACCAGAGTACCTCATGGGCAGCCTCGCTGGTGTGTTGTGTAGTGACAGACAGCCTTAGGTCTCCCATTACAGTCGCTCAGGCAAACCTTGCACGTAGCAAATCCTATCAAGCTGCYGAACTTTCTCTCTCTACTTTTTCTTACAACTACCTTAAATGCCAAAAACTGGAGGCTAAATCTGAGGGCAGGGTCAAGCCATCAACTGGATGGGGCTGTTGCTTTGAAGCCCTCACTTCAAAGGAGCGGTGGTAGGATTCAGGCTTGAAGGGATGTGCTGATGCTTGGAAAGTGCTTTGGACTCTGAGTGCTGATTCATATCAGCAGTTGTGGCTACTTGGAGCCTGAAGTTCTAATTCTCCAAGGAAAGTCAGAGTCACATATTAGAGGGTCTTTGTGATTTTCTTTTTTTCTCAATTCCTAGTGCTCTACAGCATGGATACAGAGGGAGAGAGAGAAAATAGTTGCAGAAATGTTACTATCCATGAAAGTTCTTTTTCCATTTACTGTGAGCTTTTAAAATGAAAGTTGATTGTTGGTCAAGAAAAAAATTTCCTGCCAAATTTGTTGTTCTTATTTGGGAAGAATTTTTCAGGCTGCTTTTTCCAGAGAAAAAGTTTGTGCTTTGTTCAGTTGCTTTTTCCCTAGGCAGACTGACATCTTTTAGCAATTTGTCTTTTTACCCATAAAAGCAAATAGCCTCATTAACATACTTAATCTCCCCCAAGATATGATTAAACAGCATAAATAGGCACATTTTGAAGTATCATGTTTCCCTTGGAAAGGCACCTCTGAGCTCCTTTGTGAATGGGGATAAGAAAGGAAAGAATTATGTTTCTGTAGATGTCACAGTTGTTTGTTTTGTTTTGTTTCTTTTTTTTAATTACTGAATTTTTATGTTGTTCAATMACAGATACATTTTACCATTGTGCTGCTTGCTTCTTTTGACTAAGATCACTCAGGCTGACTTGTATGAATTTGAAACTTTCCTTCCTGTGTTTTCCTTTCCAAGGGGGACCCATCATGGGATGTAACAGAAGAAGGCTGACTGTGATCCTGTGACATGCRTGTTCCCCTAGATATCCTGCGTCCTCCTAGGTGGGAGCTGTATGTGCTGTTGGGCTGAGGCCATCACAACGCAGATTTCTGTCAGTGTACTTGCCTGAATTTGTCCTGGGACAGACCATCGTCGCTTGAATGCTGCACTGATGCCTGTGAGGACAGGAGGACGATGGGCTTGAGTTGAACTAGTCAAAGCCTGAATCATGACCTAGTTTGCAAAGTGTCATATTGCTGTGTGCTGTTTGCCAGGCCTTGGGCTAGGGTGTGATATTCTCTCTGTCCTTTTTCTCCTGTTTTAAAGGATGTTCTGTTCTGGATGTGCAATTCAGCCAGAGGCCAGTTTGAAGTCAGGGGGCAACTGACATTGTCAGCATTAGACAGAAAAGCAAAAACAGAATTTCTTTTGAATTTCTTGTATTATTATTATTGTTTTCTTCTCCTGATGAAGAGAATGATCGCTTGCACTTCTTGAAGGCCTCTGCTAAGCCAATCTTCCTCAGCAAAGCTTGTTCCCATTAGCTGTGTAAGGATTCATCAGTTTGCTTACTGCAAGACCTGTTGTGGGCAGTACGGCAAAGATGGTTAATGTTGTAATTTGTTTTGGAGGATGATACTCTGCTGGAGCATCTTTCTGGTTTAAAATTTTTATGGGTGAATTAGTATCAAATGGAGGCACATGCTAGTGATGGTGACAACGAATCATGTTCTTTGAGAGCTTTAGAAATTATTCATGTATATTGAGATCTGTATTTTTTTTTCTTCCTTTAAATTATATTTGCTTTCCAAAGCGTAGGCTTTTTAAAAACATTTTTTCGCATTTTGATATAGACAGTGAGAGATTTTTTTAAGAGAATTCTAGAGCCAAAGAACAAAAAAAAAAGAACAGTAATGTCCTTTTTATGTAATACCTCTTTCTGCAATTTGTTTTGATAATGAATAAAAGCTAAGTGGTGTTATGTCGGCATTGGAGCAGGAGCTGGTAATCGGGACTGCTGGAGTCTATTTTCAGCTGCTAACCCAGGATAATGGCCTGGCTTTAATTCCCCTGGGTTGACTCACATTGCAGAACTCTGTTATTTGCGGAGTCAGGGATCTTCCCCGTCTCAAGATCCTCTGCTGGTTTATCTATAAAATGAGACTAATCCTGCCCTACGCAGGGTGCCAGATGTCATAGTAAATTGTTGCACAGTTTAAGGAATAAAGTTAAGGGTTGATGCAGCGGTTCAGCCCTCRTCTGAGACGTGAGGAGGACAGGGTTTTGATTTTTGGCTCTGCTGCAGCTTTCTCTGGGGATTTGCACAAGTTGCTGAGGCTTGTAACTTCATCCAGCCCAAGCCCATGACCCAGGTGTGGGCCTGAGCAGCTGGCACCTGAATTTTTCAGGTGCCATGGCCCTTCATGCCATATGCAGCTCACCTCCAAGCACGTCTCTGCCCTTGGCATGCAGAATTGTGAGCTGGGAGATGCTTTGCAGGTCAGAGTCGTGCGTGAGGACACAGCTTGGATGTGTCGCTGTGGTGAAATCTGGGGCTCGTAGCAGTGACTAAGCAGACCTTGGATTGCTTCAGTCAGAACAACCACTTGTGGGACCAGATACCTCCAACATTACGGAGCAGGAGCTGGGGGAATCCCTGTGGACGAGAAGGGCTTACAAGAGGGTGAGCCCCATGCAACATTGCCCATCTGGAGCTGCCCAGATTTTGCGGTGAGAAGGAGCTGGGTTAAGAACTACAGGCAGAAAAAGCGTGAAGAAAGGTTTCTTCAAGTCTCTCTTGGTTTTCTGCCCTTTTCCAAGTGTGTTCCTTTGCTGAACTGCCTGCTAACTCAGTAGTAACTGCAGAGCATAAAAGCATGGCTGGCCCTAGCATGAGGCTGGTGAGTTATGGCCTTTGGCACTAAGATTTTATTAAAGTTGCATGTTGTCAAAGGCAATATTTTGGTCAATTAACAGCCATCCGTCACAAAAAACATATTTGTAATTTCATTCTTCCATTTAACAGAAAGCTTTTAACAAACTGCTGATTATAGACAGGAGCACTTATGGATAAAGCCTTTTCATATTGCTGCAGACTGGCTCTCTCTCTCCTCTTTTGCTGGTTTGGAGCAGGATTGTTTTTCTATTTCATCCATTTTTTCCCCAATGCTTACTTCTTGCCAAAAATATCAAATCTGAGAGTGGGGATGAGTGTGTTACCAGAAAACAGGGATATGCCATGAGGCATCTTGATGCAAGGGACTGTGATTTGACAGAAGACCTGGACAGTGTTTGGACTTTATTTAATTGGGGACATAGTGTAGAGCTAACAGAAGCAGAAAGCTTAAAATGATGAAAAGAAGTTAAGAAAAAATCAGGAGATTGGCAGGAATGTGATGGAAGAGCAGCAAAAATGAGCAGAGAAACACAGACCTGGGGAAGCACTTCCTGCAGGAGCCCCATGTCTCTATCCAACCCTTAGATGCCTGTGCCAGGTGCAGGATATCCCAGCTGCAGGAGTTCAGACTGGGAATTGGTAAGGCAGGGAGAAAAAGAAACCCCAGGGCAGATGGGCGTTGCGTTGGGAGTGGTAGCAAAAGTGTGAGAGGTGACATCTCCCCAGCTCTTGGTAGCACCCCTTGGCCTGTGATGGTGAGGACCATGTTAACGGGGAGGAGAGGTAACCCTAACCTCTGCCAGTGCTATGGCAGCTACCTTACCCCAAACCACTGGAGACTGGTTGAACGAACCTGGCTGGCTTTGTACTGACGCAGATGGAGAGCGCTTGCATAATCTTTTAATGTGTCTTAGCTGCAGAGGTGATAACTCCATAACTGGGACCAGATGGACTCATTTGTCTACACTTGACAGCTCAGCTGAACTTGTTTCAGCTGCTACAAAAGATTAGTTTCAGAGTTTCAGCATATATTATTGGTCTTTTGACAACCAGTTCAGGGTCCTGTCAACAGATTTTCCAAAGCGCTCAACATCTGCACTAAAATGCTGAACAACTTTCGAAATTGTGGTCAGTTAAGAAGCGCCTGAACGGGAGCTGGGATGTTTTGAAGATCTGATTTCTGTCCCCAGATGCTTGAAAACTGGGACCCTGGGTAGGTAAGCCTATGATTGGCATGGTTCTGGTTTTATTCCTGCCACTGGCTGCAGTGGAGCTTTTCTTGATTCTAGCTGCTGTAAATGAAGGGAGAGGGAGACGAAGATGTTTCTTAATACTTGGAGGGTTTAGTTTTGTTTTGGTTTTGGGTTTTTTTTTTTTTTTTAAGTGAAATATACTTTTTTTTTTTCAGTGGAATTAACAATGCAACAAAGGCTTTATTGGAATATCTCAAACCTAAAAGTCGGTCTTGTTTGTTCTTGCGGCACAGAGGGGAGTGGTGGGATACGATGGGACCAGCTGTCTCGCCAGCCGCAGCAAAAGCGCATGGCTAAGTGTCAGAAAGCACAAATCGAAAATTAGATGATGGCAGCAGCTGGRCTTTAGAGGGATGGTTTAGTGCTGTAAGGCAAGATTACAGAACTAACTCAACATCTGCTCTTCCTAAGGGAAGAGATTGGTCAGCAAATTGAAAACTCCCCCCAGGTTTTCTTCAGTGGTGCTCCAACACTATTAATAACTCCTTGGGAGTTCAGTAATTGCTGCTGAGAAGTGGCTCAGTGTTGCCAATAAAATGCGCAGATGATGCCCCCACTTGCAAGCAGGACACTTCTGCCCCCCCCCTTCTTGGACATCTGAACATGTCTGCTCCTGTGGCAACAAGGTGGATGAYGAGTGAGGTAAGGGCTCACAGGATCACTCATCACTACAACTTTCTGGAAGCAACTGCTGGGCAGGAATCAAGGAGGTGCATTTGGTGTTTGTAATCGCAAACTTGCTTCCTACAAAGCAGGAGCAAAAAGCACCGGAGAAGCTCAGGGTAGGAGCAGGAAGGATGCAGCAGTTGCCTCTGGCCTGCTGGTGGCCAGCATGAGGTCTTCCAACTAAGCCAGTTTCTGCTGGCAACAGACTGAGACCAAGGCTTCTTATCTATTCCTGACTTTAGCCTATTTTCTTTCTTTTTAATGCCTAAGTTTTAAAGAAAGGCAAAGAAGTGGAGATGTATTTTTCTTCAGCATTCAATAAGATGGAATATAGCTGGTAATTTTAAAGATATATGCAGAGGTCTTACAAAGTTTGAAGACAATCCCAAGCTTTTTCTTCTTTCTAATTACAAGCTGGGAGCAGAGAAAGGCTTATTACGTGTAGGTGATGCCTTGTGCAAGCCAATATGAAGTGATGCTGAACTCTGAGGCTGAAGACAGACAGCTTCATTGTAATAGTTAGTGTCCATGTACCAAATATGAGAGGAGCACCAGGAATGGTAGATCTAGCTCAGTTTTGTCAGTTCTCATAGCAGATGCAGCTTCCATCTCTGCTGCTTGCATGCTGACATGGCTGCAAGCATGGTTTGAACGGAGGGAAGAAGGAGGAAATGTGAAACTGTGATGCCTGAAGTGGCACGTGSAGCCTCTGCTGCCCTCAGTTTCATGAACTGAGCCTGGCATTAAATTACASTCCTGAGAACTGCCTTTTCCTGAAGGGTGAATGGCCAGAGAAGCTGAGATCTGCTTCTTGCCTCTGCAAAATGGGTAAGACTTGTTTTAAACATTTTGGTTGCCCTCAGATGCAAAAGCTGTATGATGCCCATGCTGTAAAGGGATCATCACTTCCTTTGCGTGAGAACAAGGCTGCTAAATGAGAGTTTTGATACCAGTGCCTAGATTGATGTTTGGGTGGATGCACRTCAAGAAAACCTCATTTTCAAGAAGCTGGCTTTAAACCCTCTCATTTATTTTTTCCTGACTGCTTATTTATGACATTTTAACAAGTTCTTAGCTCCGATGTTTAAATTCCTCCAAGTGYATATGTTAATCATTATGCCAATACCTTGTTTCTCCTCAAAGCGTTTACACCCAAGATTACCCATGTTTCCATTAACCAAAAGCTGTTGCCTACACAGTTCACGTCATGAGCATGACTCATGGGGCAGCTGGGAGAGYGAAAGCCTGCATGGAAATACAGCGTTGTCCCTTGTCCTCAGTTGCGAGGCTGATGGAAAGAGCCCAGTGGTCATGTAAACAGCCAAAAATCTTTTTCATTGCTTCGAAGCATTCAGCTCCCAAAGCCAAATCTCAGCCTTGCTTGGCTGAGTTGTTGCAATCCTTTTACGCTGCAGTTTTGTCCACCAGCACGGCAAAAGAATAAAAGAAAAAAAGGAAAACAACCTCACACACAGATCAGGGATATCTTTTGCAACTGCTGCTTTGTTGTTTCAGCTCAGGGGGATCTTGCCTTCTGCAGGCTGTAAGACACAGCAAAAGGGGTCAAGGCAAGGCCAGAGATCCCAAGAGCAAGAAATGAAAACAAACTGATTTAATATAAACTATATGTTTTCTTGTCCCTGCTTAATTTACACATTGCATTTTTGACTTTTCTCTGACAAACAGTGTTTATCTTGCAAGGGACAACTCTCATTAGCAATGAAGAGGAGYGTCAGATTTTTCTGTGCATTGCTTAAAAGAAAAACACGAGCAAAAATAACGTTTAAAACAATTGAGCAAACTGCTCAAAAGCCACAGACCCAAGGATACTGCACCTTCCTCCCTTCAAGGCTTCCTGCTCCTCAGGCTTGTCCAAATCAGTGCAAGTGATCTCTGGTGTGCCCTACTCAACAGYTTTCCTATAACCCCCCACATCCTTCTAGGGGTTTATTTTTTAAAAAGTTTGAAAGAAAATAAAACACTGACTCAAGTAAAACATTTAATCATTTTCAACTCACTGGGGGTTTGGGGTTTTTTTGTTTTTTTGGGTTTGTTTTGTTTTGTTTTGTTTTGTTTTTAGGAAAAGGAAAACCCATCTCCAAAAAGGAAGGAAACTTTTAACTTCTATTGAAATTACTGGAATTTATGAAAAATGTTCAGTCATGGTAACATAAACTAGTATTTTGAATATAATAATATTTAGAGTTATGTGTTTTAGATGAAGGTCATTGCCACAAAGTCAGTACCTTTTTCAGGAACAGAATCTCACTTTGGAAAAGCATAAGAAAAGTACTAATGCTATTATTTGTATTAAGCCTGACCAACTGTAGTATTTTTGTGAGCCCCTTGGTAGTGGGTGACAGCAGGCACGGATGAGCAGTGGTTACCATCATGGTGCTCCATTGCAGTAGCCCATGCATGGTGGAAAATCTTCATGGTTATTTTTCCATACAGAAGGAACAAGCTTCCCCTATTCATTTCCCAACCCTGCATGCCTCCGGTCATGATGTGGAGCCCTGCGTTTTACCTGAGGCCAGTTAAAGTAGGGGGAAGGTTTGCTTTGCTTTATGGGCTTTTGGAAGCAATGAAGGTTTTTTTTTTTTTTTTGAGCTGCAGGGACTCTTGGCACCCTGAAATCCTGCTCATCGTGTGAAGCATTTCTGCCAGTAYCAGCCTGCTCCAAGCCTGTCCCATGCTCCACGTGAATTACGGTGGACACCATTGCTGGAGAAGACCCACATCTTTGGTGCTGTGTTTCCAAAATATGCATTTATAGCACAGAAGATTGTTTAAAATCATTAGCAGCGCTGTGTCAGCCAACAGGCAACAAAACCCATCTCACACTTAGGAGGTGATAAACTGAAAGCTCTGGGGGAGTTTTATTGCCTGGCCCTGAGCACAGAATAAATTTATCTCAGTAAATCAAGTTGAMACCATAGCATATACAGCCCCAAGCTTTTTTCAGAAGTTTCCTTCTGATAGATTTTAACATTTTAGTGTTTCCCAGATGCTTTCAGTACTCTGTTGGCATATACACCTTTGAAGCGCTCACCACCATTAAACAAACTGCTCCGCTGGGCTTCCCCTCCRCCCGTCCGTGGGAGAACTCTTCCCCTCTGGGTCAGCAGCACAGAAGATAGTCCCTATTATGGTGCCAAGTCAATGCTTTTCACACAGTGGGACCTCTGTAGATACAACTGCACTGCAGGGAGGCCAGCTAGGCTCTCTGCTCCCAGCCCATGTGTCCCAGCRGACATCTGTGTTCCCAGGGCCTGCTCTCATGCAGCAGGTTTGTGCTGCGTGGCCTTGATCATAGCTCTCYGCCTAGCTCCATGGGCTCACGGAGGATCTCAGCTGTTATTGCCCTGTGGCTAGTGACGTCCCCCAGGGCTCAGTACTGGGTCCCATCCTGTTCAACTTCTTCATCAATGACCTGGATGAGGGGACAGAGTGCCTCCTCAGCAAGTTTGCAGATGACACCAAACTGGGAGGAGTGGCTGATACACCAGAGGGCTGTGCTGCCATTCAGAGAGACCTGGACAGGCTGGAGAGTTGGCCAGAGAGGAACCTCCTGAGCTTCAGCAAGGGCAAGTGCAGAGTCCTGCACCTAGGGAGAAATAACCCTAGGCACCAATACAAGGTGGGGGCTGACCTSCTGGAGAGCAGCTCTGCAGAAAAGGACCTGGGAGTGCTGGTGGATGACAAGTTGACCATGAGCCAGCAATGTGCCCTTGTGGCCAAGAAAGCCGATGGTCTCCTGGGGTGCATAAGGAAGAGTGTTGCCAGCAGGTGGAAGGAGGTGATCCTGCCCCTCTCCTCAGCCCTGCTGAGGCCTCATCTCGAGTCCTGTGTCCAGTTCTGGGCTCCCTTGTACAAGAGAGACAGGGAGCTACTGGAGAGAGTCCAGCGTGGGGCTACGAAGATGGTCAGAGGGCTGCAGCATCTGCCCTCTGAGGAACAGCAGCGAGAGCTGGGCCTCTTCAGCGTGGGGAAGACAAGCCTGAGGGGAGATCTTATCAATGTGTATAAGTACGTGAAGGGAGGGTGTCAAGGGGATGGGGACAAACTCTTTTCAGTTGTCCCGTGTGACAGGACAAGAGGCAATGGGCAGAAATTGAAGCACAGGAAGTTCTGCCTGAGCGTGAGGGAGAATTTCTTCCCTGTGAGAGGGATGGAGCACTGGACCAGGTTGCTGAGAGAGGCTGTGGAGTCTCCTTCTCTGGAGATCTTCAAGGCCCGCCTGGACGCAACTCTGTCTAACGTGCTCCAGGTGACCCTTCTTGAGCAGGGAGGTTGGACTAGATGRTCTCCAGAGGTCCCTTCCAACCTTACTGATTTTATGAGTCTATGACAGTTGGTTTTTTGGGGGGTGTATGAACATACCCAATGGAATATTTTAACATTTACACTCAGCTGGTATTTAGGTATCTAGATGCTCTTCAGGCACAGAAAYGCCTTCTGCATCTGGCCTGTAGGTCTTGCTCAGACAAGTCCTCAAGGCTCAGCAGAATATCACAGGACAGAGTGGCTAAGGACGAAAAGCAGGATCCCAAACCAGGCAGCTCTTTGGGGTCCTCACACTCCTCTTTAAGGAGTCTTTCATGGCTCTATGAATTAAAGAAAGGTTTCTGATTTAGCCACAATGTGAGGCCAGCGAAAGAGCTGGTCCTGACTCCAGCTCTGCCAGCAGCTGCCTGGGTGAGCTGGAGGAAATGTTTCAGGCCAGTCCTCAAGGATAGCAATTAAATGCACTTAAATTGTGGGTTTGCTTTTAGTCTTGTTGACTGCCGGGGACATTTAGGTGTGCTGACAGGAACTAGGACCAGTTTTGCATCTCCAGGCGCTAGCACAGATTTGAGAGCATGGCTCTGAGCATCTAAACTCCCTGTGCTGCGTTACTCCATGTGCTAAAGGGGTTGGGATGACAGCGAGCTGCCTTTCCGGGGTGTTGCAGAGATRCGTTCTTTAGCCTTTGGAAAGTGCTAAGTGATCCTTGGAAGGATTTTTGATAGGGAAATGTTGCATATCATGATGCATTTGCAACTCCCTTTTRATGCAGCTTTGCCAGACAGACAGTTGCATTGCCATGTTGCCTATAGCAACCTCTCCTGATTGAAACTAAGAGAGCTGTTACAAATGGATGGGTTTGCTGGTGGGTATGCAAGAGTGGTAGATTTTATTTTTATTATTATTATTTGCTTTTCAGGCCTTGCAATAACATTTTTGGTTTGCGATATAATGGTGTGCAATTTAAAAGCAGTGTCACCCAGAGGGCACCTCAGCCAGCTGAAGGAACCAGAATGCAACAGTCTGGGGCAAAGGGATAGAGGTTACAGCAGATCTGATTTCTCTCCTATTGCTTAAATGACTGCTTTTCTTGGCAGGGATCTTGTGGGAAGCAGCGTGTAGCATCAACAGGGAATTCCTTTCCCTGAATAAAAAAAAGTGTTATATATGTATATGTGTGTGCGTGTGTGTGTGCGCGTGTGTCCGTGTGTGTACATTTTATATATATATATATATATATATATATATAAAATGTATATTATATTAACATATATATTATATATATATATGTTAGTGCCTACAGGACAATCTATAGGACTATGTAGTGTAGTATGTCAGTGACCCTTAGGCTGTATTATGAGCTGTTGGTCTCCTGGGGAGTGCTGCTCAGCAACGTTCGAACTCACCAGCTCAGAATCGTTGTTGCACAAAGCTCAAGTCAGACTTTTGGGCAAAAGGTGTATTCAGATGGGCAGAGCTGTGCAAAACTGTATCATAGTTTGGATGTCTTTCTGGATGACTCCTCTTGAGTTATGTAAGACTGCGCGCAGGCTGTCTGTCTTCCCAGGCCCCACAGACCTCTTAGAGCTTAAAAATCACTGGTCACATTTTCAAATCTTGGCCCTTTCAATCCTGTTTTACAACAGGGCTGGAATGTCTGTCACTCGTGGTTACAGCAAGGGAAGTGGAGGCACAGAAGTGCAATGATGGACACTGCACAGGCAGAATAATATCAGGCAGCTGTCTCTGAGCTGAGTCTCCAGAATCCCAGCTCAACCCATTAGCTTAGGGGTACCCAGTTAGGGGAAGGGCACCAATAATAGCTGCTTGCAGCCTTTTCCTTGAAGACCATGAAAAATGGCTTTCAAGGATCAAACACACCAGCAGAAGAGCTTGCCYACCCCATCCCAGCTGGTACCCTGTCATGGATGGTCACTCTCACTTTCAAAGCAGGAGGGACATGCCCAAGCTTCAGCCCTGCTGGTCCACACCAAGCCAGGGCTYTGCCTCCTGTGCTCCCATCTGGTTTCATGCCCCTTCTCTCCTGGGATGGGAATGTCACCACTCCCTGCAACACGCAAGCCACTGAGCTCAGTGCTGCCCGCCCTGGGGCCAAGCCTTGTGCTGGTGACATCCAGCAAATAGCCTGGTGCTGTGGTTGCCACACAGACCAATGAAATTATCTTTCTACCTGGCCAGCAGCCATCAAGCTGGCTTACGAAAGGCCTGGCCTGGCTTTCTGACTCAGCTGCCTCAATAGGAGAACAGTGATTGAGATGAAGGGCCCAACTGGCCTGCAAAGCAGTAGTCATGGCACYGGCCTTCGCAGTATCAGCAAGGGCCTTTAAGTACAATAGATGCTTGGAACAGATTGCAAACATGTCATAGGAAAGGTGGCCTTTCAATATGTTTGCATAACRTAATATAAAACCTTTATCTCAGCAGATCTCCAAGTGCTAGTATGTTATTATTCTGCGTTATTATTTAGTGGTTTAATGAGATCYTCAAAACCCATGCCTTGGTATTGCAGGCACATGGTGGGAGAGGATTTTTCTTGTGGGCTTTGTGTCCAGGCGATGATGAGCTGGCAAATAATAATTAATGAATAATTAGTTTGCTTCAGAACAAGTTATTTTTGAGGAAGTGTGCCCAGTTTTTATAGGGGTTGACTTTGGCCTCATCAGCTTTCATTCTTCCTCATTTTCCTTTTGAATGTTGGCCTGGAAGAAATTTGCTTAATCAGTTTGCTGTTRCTGAGGTTACTGATCTTTAAACGAAGAAACTCATGCTAATATTCACTGTCCTTCCTCTCCCCTCTCAAACGTTCAGCAGTCTTACCTTTCCTGGTATAGGACTAGAAGACATCAGACTAACCCACAGCTTACCTGAGATTTCTATTTGTCAGCATGTTTCACCCAAATCKCCCCAAAGCCTTTTGGAAGGAGTCAGGAAAAGCACCTAAGCTTCAGGGGGTTGTCTCCTKCTCCAGCACTCCTGGGACCCACCAGAAGCCCTAGCCTCTGGTGCAGAGCACTGCGGTGGTATCCAGCCCGGAAGAGGATGGAAATAAGCACTTCTTTCTCCGTGATGTGGTCATTAAACATTTCCAGTTCAATGCAGGGAGAAAAAGCAGTTTCRTTTAAGCAGCCTTTCAGTGGTTCCCATCCATTTGGGGTTGGTTTCTGTCACTTTGACTCCTCACTGCCTATTTGTGCTCTTTCTTGCACTGCTGAGTTCCCTTCCGGCCCCCAGGACTTCCCGCCTCTGCAGTTGGCCTGTGTCCCATTTGCAGTTCCACTGGAAAGCACTTTCTCAGGAGGATCCCAGAAGGGAGCCACAGTAATTGCAGCTGGAAATACTGCAGGAAAATGCATTCTCATAGTCTTTTCTCTAAGAACAGTGAATCCCAAAGGCTCCTTCTGACCCTTGTTACTAGAAACTAGATGAAAATACACACTTAAATGAAATCCCAGCTGCTGTGGCAGGAGATGCTCTTGACAGCTTATTTAAATGTTTCACATTGCAGAGCAGCAACAGGGAGGAAGCTGCTGTTGCCAAGACTTCCCGTGGCCGAACTCAGCACCCGTGTGTTTCGAGCACTCATGCACCACATATGGTGCACCCACCAGCACTGCCACAATGCCATGACAACCTCTACTCAGAGGCACAACGGAAACCTTGGGAATCTATACAGTGTAATGTGGTAGCTGGGGATATGCTTCAAGTCTTTGCCATCTCAAATTTCATGTGTGACATTGAAGAAGTCATTCAGTATTTCTGGGCTTCACTTCTTGTCATGTGAAATAAAAGATGACAGAATAAACTTAGGCTGAGAGACACAGGGATGTTCTGTCAATAGGGACACATAAATAAATCCCTGATTATGGATGGAGGAGCCGTGGTTTTGGAAATCTAGGGCAGCTAGATGTCTAGGCTCCATGAAGTGAGACTTCAGGGTTGTGAGATTTCTCCAGAAATTATATTTGGTGTCTAGGATTACATCCAAAAATCTTTAGAAATTACCAACATTATATGTGTTCTTATAGGTGCCCTACATCAGCTCTGCTATGTTTCTCCTAAAGGCACAGAGCAAATGGCATGAGATGACAAGGTACCTCGGTCTCTGGGGCGGCAACCTGGGTGAAGTTACAGTACAGACAGGGAGGACAAGGGCATGGAGATGGGCCCTGCAGCACATGGRGTGGAAGGCAGAGCAGCCTGGAGTCATCACCTAACGTTGACACCATCAGACTGGAGCAGGAGGTGGGAAGATGCAGAAGTAAGAGGTAAACTGTGACCCGAGGGCCCTGATCCCAAGGGTAGTGAAACATATACTGTTGGGGCCACAARTAAGGAGATCCAAGTAAATTCCTTCTGCCATGTGGCACAACAGCTTCAGATGCCACCATGCAAATTTACCTGCCAYCTGGGCTTTCTGCTCCATCTAGCCTTGTCTCTCTGGCAATTTCCCCTGAGGAGTAAAGACAGGGTCAATTGAAATAAATCCTTGAGTTCCTGCAGGCAGCTCAGAATGAGTTGTAGTCCAGCTCTTCCCATGTCCCAGGGATACAACTGGCACTGGAAGGGCTYCCTAGGTGATGGAGTTGATAGTCCACCACAGCAGGCTGCCATATCATATAATCCCCTTGATAAACAGAGCAAATGTTCTAGTTGCTCTTATGACTACAAACTGCCCCCGATTTCCAGACTCACTTTTCCAGGATTAAATTGTCCTCCTGCATTCCTGTGCTGCCATAGTCCTTTGGTTTAGTATCTTTCCAACTGTTCCCCTGCCACATAGTAGCAGCAGTGCAYGCCCCACAAGCCCGAAACCCAGTCTCCACTTTCTCTTTTCTTCCGACATGTTCTCTGGTCCTTTACTCAGCCTGGGGCTTGTTCTGGTTTAGATTCATTTTCCTCTGAACATGGATGGGCCCAGTGTTTCCTCCTCTTCTGCAGCTGTCTCTTGGGCAAAAAAGTACCATTTTTTTTGCCTGATACTCTTGCGGTGGGGTTTTTCCATGGCACCATCACACTGATGGCTCAGCATCATCATTTCTCTCCAGCACTTGAAACTAGTATATGTCTGTCTTCTAGTAGACATTGTCATCATTCATGAATTCAGATTTTTTTTACCCTGTTATGTTTCATCCTGTTTYTACTATTCCATTCCACAGGGTCACTTAGTACCTCCATGAAAACCCTCTTTTGCTGTGAAAACTACTACAAGTTTATGCTGCCATAAAATCCATTAGCATATTATTTTTTTTTGTCTCAGTGGCATTACCAGAAATACTAAATGAGTCCCAAGGCTGATCTTTGAGGAACACCAGTAGTTATCTCATTTCTTTCACAGAAGACCCTATCTGAAACACAGCACTTTTTTTACTTATTATTTCCTCTAGTCCATTTGCTACTCATCTCACAGTTTCCTCCTACTAAGTATAGTTTTCCCCATTTTAACTAATAATTTCACATAGGCATCATAAAAAGTTTTATTAAAATCCAAAGAGATGTGACTGAGTACTACTTTTTTTTTTTTTTTTTTTAATCTAGAAAATCAGTTTTTCAGGAAAGCAAGCAGAATTCTCTAGCAAGAATTTCATTTGGCAAACTCATTTTAGACAGGTAGCGCCATAGCTGCCCAAGACATCTCTCCTGCCTTTCTTAAATTATTATTTTTCAGTACCACTTCTAAAACTCAATATATTAATTTCAAATACTTGCTACTGGACATGCAATTTCATGGTCATTTCTTCCATGACCCTGAGAYAGAGTCGATCTGGTTCCTTCAGTATGCAGGTACTGAGCAATTTGAGATTTGCTTTCCCTTAGATGTGTTCATTTTCATGTCCTTATGTCCATCATCCATCTTCATTTTTATCCTAAGATTCAATATCATCTTTCTTCCCAAAGAAAGACTGACAAAAATCTGCCACATCTTGAGGAGGGCACTGTTTTAGTAACTTAAATCTCTACCTTAAATCTTTTCCCATYGCATAAAAGCTACACTTCTTTTTTCTGTTTGTTTCTCATTTATGACTGATAAGCATTTTGCTAGTTGTTTTAATTTCCTTTGCGAGATCTAACACAGCTTGACTTTGGCAGTTCTCACTTTACCCCTTCACTTCCTGACCTTTAACATAAAAATTTCTATGCTGATTAATTCTTTTTTTTCCCATCCATTGCAGACTTGTGGTTATTTATGATACTCTTTTTGTGGGAATGCTTCATCTGGTTAAGACTTTAGCCCGTCTCCTGAAAGATTTCACCTCTTGATTGAGATCCACTTTCCAGACTGTTGTAAGTTCATCTGATTTCCCTGATTAATTTCTCAAGATTTTCTCTCTGAAAAAAAGTTATCAGCTAGMTAATTTCCCCTTCTTTTTAATTTAACTTGCGATACCGTGAGGTCACTTCAAGATATTTTCAATGAACAATTCTTTTATAATGATGTCCTTACTTCCTACCAAAGCCAAGCACAAAAGAGAACAGATGCTTCATCTTGTTGGATTAATGACAGTTCAGTGAAGAAACCAGGCAGCTATTGCACCCAGGAGTATTGAGTCTCTTGACTACTAGCTGCATGATGGGAAGTTAGAGTCTTCATTAAAAACATCACCCTTTCGCATTTGTTAGCCCTATGACCGCAGCGCCCAAGTCTTTAATGCTCTCATTGAGCTGGTGTTTCTGCATAGATACCACGAGGTCCATTCACACCTCTCCATCCCCACGGCTGAGTTTATGTCTTGTTTGTCATCTCCTATACACTCCCCAGCCCGACCCTACTATTTGCCYATCTTCCATGAATTCACCCTAGAAGCTACCATGAGAAATACATGGATTGATTAGTATGAAATCAGTCATCTCTTCTATTGACTTTTCCTTTCCTTCATTAGAACACTGAATCAAATCTAAGCTCATTAGACTCACTTACCCATAGTTCCCTAAAATTAACTGACGTGCCTATAGGTAAGTGTTCGGAATCTGGGTTCCATCTTTAACTTCAAGGTTAAGCATGACTCAGACCTAGATTTACTCTCCACTCCTGTTTTTTCGTTGCCTCCTTTGCCACTTGATTGCTCCTATCCTGTGGAGTTTTGCAGTTCCCTAAGTCTGCAGGAATAGATATGTGTAAGAGGCTTTGAGGCTTACAGGTCTTGGAAGGCTAAATTCTCTGGCACCTGGATACAAATGGGACATCAAATTACTATTYCATTACACCACAGTAGCATTATTATCTACTGTTAATTTAGGAGGAAATTTTCATGCTGTCAACCTCTTTCCAGTGGTTTTCAGCACCATGATTGCAAGCGTCAATAAATGACACACCAAGCAGAACTACATTGAACCATTTCATCCCTTTTCTATATGTCATTTTAGCATCATCTCAGGCCCCAATCCTGCTCCTTCTCTTCTGTTGGCCTTTTGAAAACAAGGTCAGATCCTTAGACCATCTTTGTCCCATGGCTTGGAATTTTAGGGACTCGCTCTGCCTCCGCCAGACTGAGGCTAAATCRTCCAACCTTTGTTCTAAACACATGGTTCTCATTAGAGCTCCATGACACACCACTAACTTTGGGCCCAGACAAACATTGATTTGAGCTGAGAACAACTTGCTTGTACTAAAACTCATTTTTCAGAGATTTCAGTTGAGGGCCAGATTAATAAAAATAATAAAAAGATTTGTGGATACAGCTGTGACTACATAGAAGGTGGTGTGACATGAGCATGCTAGAGGCTCACCAGTGCCTCCAGTTGCTTTTATAGGCCATGTTGAATATGAAATACACAAAACTGAATCTGTTCCTGTGACAAACCCATTTTTTCTAGGGGAAGGTTTTCTCTATCAGTTGTTCCAGATCTTAAATTTGAGATGAAACGCAGCAAACTACATTGGCTATTCACCAGTGTGGAATGAAAGAGGTAGGTGCTGGAAGAGAACGGGGCAGTCAGACAGAAATGTTTTATCAGAACAATTGGGCAGCRGCTGCACTGCTCATCATGACATTGCACCAAGCTAGCCAGCAAACGATGCACATTCGTATCTGTCCAGTCAAACTTTCTCTTTCTCGGATGGTCTGCTAAGGGAAACCTTCAATACATAAAATATCCAAAGGAACAGTCCCCCTCAAACACATTTGGTGATGGATAAACGCTATTTTTGACTCTATAATACTTCAAGAGCCTCACAGGCTGGCAAAGGGGTCAAGCTGGGCTTGGCCTGGTGAGACAATTATTGCTGAGGGGATCCTGGCTGATTTTCAGTGCCTGAGCAGTCCTGGGGCTGCTGCAACTTCACGTGTCACCTTTATCAGGATTGTGACAGCCATCCATGGGATGCTACTTGTGCATATTCTCCAATAATAATGCAATGTTTCTACCATCAGATGATCCGGATTCCTGCTCCCAGCTTGTATAACACATTTGGCCACCTCCACCCAATGTCTCTGCCTCACAAGTAAGAACTCAGCACTGCAGTCAGCAGTATGCCTGGGCACCGCTGAGAAGAGTCTATCATCTCCAYCCTCCCATCAGATACTTCTCAATAGTGCGGGGATCCCCCCCTGGAGCCTTCCTGTCTCCTGCCTAAAGAAGCCCAGTTCTCCCAGCCTCTGTGGGCATCGGCCTAGTCTGCAGTTGGTGCACTGCCACCAGCGAGTCCCTTGTCTCCTCAGCACAGGACTAGCTGTCGAGTTCCTGGGCTGCCTCGGGAGCTAAGCACTTTCCTACCCCCAGTACCCCGGGTGCCTAGCGCAGCTCTACGGCAATCTTAACTCTCAGACAGAGGGGACTTTCCTCCTTCTGTCTCCCTTGTAACTTAAAGAATGCCATAACTCTTGCCACGAGGCTAGAGGAGACTTCTCTTTACTGGGAGTCAGTCAGAGCGTGGCGCCCTGTGGCTCGAAGAGAGCGTCTCTCTHGGTGCATCAGGGCGGGTGGGCACAGGCCAGGCGCAGGCAGCACAGGCCCCGCGGGACTCCCTGCGGCAAGGGCTGGGGGCCGGCGGCGTCTCTTGGGGCTGGCGGCRTCTCTTGGGGCGGCCACGAGGCCCCAGCTGCAGAGCTGCCGAGAAGGAGCCCAGGCGGGCTGCAGCAGCGCTGGCTCCTCAGGGCCGGCTGTAAGGGTTTGGGGAGCGGCGCTGTAACCGCGAGCGGCCCGGCCTGCGGTGTGGCCCGGTCTGGCCTGAGYGGCTGCTGCTCKCAGGAGCCCGGGAGCTGGAGGCCGACGCTGCTTGGCCGTTGGCAGGAGTCGGTGAGCGGCGTTGTAGCCGCGAGCGGCCCGGCCTGCGGTGTGGCCTAGCGTGGCCTGGGCGGCTGCTGCTCTCAGGAGCCCGGGAGCTGGAGGCCGACGCTGCTTGGCCGGTGGCAGACGTCGGTGAGCGCCGTTGTAGCCGCGAGCGGCCCGGCCTGCGGTGTGGCCCGGTCTGGCCTGAGTGGCTGCTGCTCGCAGGAGCCAGGCAGCTGGGGGTCGAGGCCGCTTGGCTGCTGGTGCTGGAGCTGGTCGTCTCCGACTGTGTGCTGGAGGCTGTAAGGAGAGGCGAGGTGGTCAGCAGCGTGGCCTCGGGGCCCCAGGGCAGGAGAGGCCAATGCCTCTGCCAAGCCCAGCCTGAGCACCAGCAGGCACAGGCAGGCCTTGCCTGGCCCTGGCCCTGGCCCTGGCCCTGGACTTGGCCCGGAGGGACCCGTTGGGAACCCAGGTTCTCCTCTTACAGGTGCCCAGGCCTGCGCAGTCGTCACACTCCCAGGTGTCTGCGGTGGCCCTCAAGGCGGAGCAGCGGCGGTGCGTGCCCTTGGCAGCACAGGAGSAGCAGAGGAGCAGGTGCCAGGGCCTGGGAAAAAAAAGGTGACTGGTGGCCGTGGCAGCCAGGGCTGGCAGTGATGCCAGCGAGGCAGCCAAGCACAAAGGGCCGGGAGCAAAAGGCTGCCTGGCACAGCTCCCCACGCTGGCCCCACTGGAGTGCCAAGAGGCCTCGCTCCCAAGAGGCAAAGAGCCTGGGCGCAGCCCCAGGCCGGCCCTTCGCTCTTTGGCGCACTGCTTGGCCAGCGCGAGCAGGGGCATCCCTCCTGGCCTGCCAGCACAGCATCCCCATSGGCAAGGGCTGTCCCTTTGCCTGTTCTTCCTGCCCTGCAGGGCGTCCATCCTCTTCCCCAAMAGCTTCAGAGGTCGCRCGAGACTCGGGCTAAGCCACCAGCCGCCACATGGGCAGTGGGGAAATTGCTGCTCTGCTGACTTACCCCTCDTCTTCTGCCTCTTCTCTGCCTCGAGTGTAGAGGCACCGGCTGGCATCGCATCGACTGTGCCTCTCGTAGAGCTGGTCGAAGGCACCGTCTGCTTCCCATGCAGCTTCTCTGCAGGTGACGCAAAGGAAGGTCAGGAGGCTGCCCTGCCCCTAGCATGAGGCCGATGCAGCTCACGGCTGCCGCTCTGCCCCGCCGCCCCCTGTTCCAAACTCCTCAGTGAAGCCTGACACCAGACTCGCGGGATGCCTGGGGTGCGGCACTGCCTTGGGGAGGCYCACGCAGCCGGCTCTGTGGCCTCTGCAGGCCTCTCTGCGCAATGGGAAAGAGGAGCCTGACGTCTGCTCTCAGCCAGCAGGGGAGTCTGGGGAGAAAACCAGGAGGGAAGCGCGGGCTCTCGCRGTGTGYGTGGGGAAGTTGCCTCAGGCTCAGAGAAAAGCACCGGGGCAAGTTCTGGCAAGAACCAATYCCTCTGRAGGTGGTTAGYACCAGCACCCCACTTCTTGCTCAGCAWGCGCTGGGGCCGGGAGCATCCCTGAGTGCTGGCCCGTAGCTTCCTCTGCTCCTGGCAAGCCCCCTGCTTGGCGGCAGAGCTTGGTGAGAGAGMCYCCGGGCTGGCCCTTCTTAGGCTCGTGCCCTTCTTGTGTGTGGTGGGCACAGGGCAAGGGCAGAAGAGAACCCACCTGACAGGGACTCGGATCCCCATGGAAGACATTTCCCAGAGGAATGTCTCCCTGTCTTTACACTGCGGGCACTGGAAGCAGAAGAAGCCAGCGCGGAGAGCCTGTTGCTGCAAGAGAGGCACAAGCAGTGTGAGCGGGGCACTGCC
>NW_028186411.1:998653-1021755 GCF_003343005.1 Rhea americana | reverse complement strand
TTTTTTTTTCCTTTTCTTCCCCCCTTCCCAGGTGCATACGCATTTGAACAGAATCTATTAACCAAAATTACTGGTAATCAGAGCAATTTCACTTGCGACAGAGCTGCTTTAATTGGGGACCGGCAGTATTTCAGTGCTAGTTTTCAACACGGTCTTTCTGTTTCCGCTGCCGTTTGCCMTTTTGCTCATTTGGGGAAGGGATCCTTCAGTTCGACCCACCTAAAATCACACTGCTTTGAACCTCCAAAAGCCCCAGCGAGAGCTCCCCAAAACCTTCCCATCTTGCACGTAAAAATAAAGCAGTAACACGTGCAGCGTTATCTCAGCATGACAAAATCGTCTTGCAAGCGACAACAGCCGTGATCCAAGCAGAAACAAGGAGAAATGCAAAACAGAGATTTTTCCCGGCTGTTTGCTCCCCAGCCCAACTTTTGGGCTAACTTTTCCCTGCTTCTGCTAATAATCGTGCTGATATTCAGTCTCACCAGCACCTTCTGGCACGAGAAGCTCTAGACGAAAGGGACCCCAACCACCACCGTCACTGCACAGACTTGAGCTCATATTCTGTAATTTTGATTGCTTCCACTTAGTGGAAATCTCTTAAAAGCCTTTTTAGTTCTTTTCTTTTTYTTTTTCTTTCACTCCCTAGCTCCCTAGTTTCAGTGGCAATTCCAACAAACACTACTCAAAATATTTCACTACAGGTCTCGCTCGGTCCTTAAGTTCCTTTCTAAAAGACACCAGTTTTGTTGCCCTGTCTTGTAGCGCTGTGGAGTAAATAACCTCGTATTAAGACTTAATGCACTTGAAACAACACCGGGGTTTTTTTTTGGTTGCTGCAGTCACTTCTACTACGGTTTGAAATACGCCATGGAAAAACTTGTTAGCAGAAATACTCATTTGTATTTTTAATTTTCTTTCTTAGGGATAACATCCCCCCATCCCCCAAAATAAATACCATCAAGCAGCAATTTGTTAAAAGAGGTAACAGCACAAAGTATTTGAAAAATATGTTCTATGTCATTACACTGGAAGTTTATTTTATCCAACAAAATACTATCAGGCAGCACTTTCAGGAAGGATCCAAGCATCCCTAATATTTAAAAAGCAACTGTGTTCAAGTTTGATTCCTACCTGTTGTGCCTTTTGAGATAGGATTACCTACATCACCTGTCACATAGAGTTACCAACGCAGACTACAGCTCTGGGAAGCTACAGTATCGGCTGTGATTAATTTGAAGATTTCAGAATAATACTGTTATAAAAGCTGCACTCTGGACAAAAACAGGATTAAGCTCTGAGGCTGTGTACGAGCTAAACGTGTTGAAAGGTAAAGCCCCCGTGCCGCCGCTTGCGACGTGCAGTTTAAAATTACGTAGTTTGCTAAATTCCCGTTGAAGTAGAAACGTTTTCAATTATTCATCTTCATTGACTTCACATTGTCTTTCCCCCCCCCTTCTTTTTTTCCCCCTTTGCTTAAACTGATAATTACTTGGAGAAAACGGGGCAGGCTGTTCCAATAGAAGCGCTTTAATAGAAACGGTCTAAAGTTCCCGCGGTAAAGCCTTCCACCTCGCCGCTATAATAAATAAGCCCAGCACTTTGATGAAAATTAACACTAGTTTTGTAAAGAGCACATTGGGGGATTGCAGTCAAGCCTTATCTTTAGTTCCAGTCAACTAGCAATCCTGAAAGAGTTTGCATCATCATCAGAGCAGGCCACTTGATAGGATTCTGCTGCTGAACCTAATCAATCTATGGAATACTGTGGCTGCGCGGTGTAACAAAGCTAAAATAGATTTACAAATGGGGTTTTAGAGGATAAGCTCCTCCACAGGATTACATATTGATTTTAAATATAAAAAGCTTATCATATAAACCATAACTACAAAAATAGTGAACCTATGCATAAATCCTTTTAGAGGAGCACCCACTTCAAACTGTAAGCCAAGAATGAATCAAGATGTACCACATCCTAAAGCAGATCCATTTCTTGGGCAGAAAATGAACACGCTACCCCAAGGTGTGCAAAAATGAACTTATCTTTTCTAAGGAGGCATTAGATCTCGAATAAGGGGGGGGGGGGAGAAGAAGGAAGGGCGCGAGGGAGGGCGGCTCGAGGCAGGCATCCTGCCCCTCGGCTCCGAGCGGGGTGAGGACCAAGCGCCGAGATGCACGATCTTGCCTCCGTGAGACAGACGCCTTCCGAGCAGGCAGGCGAAACGCCGCGGCRTGTGCGCGCGCTGCAGCCCGGCCAGTAACCTCCGTTTCCCCCGGCCCGTCGCGCGAGCGTTTCGGGCCGCCCTCGGCCGGGGCAGCTCCCGCCGCAGCCCCGAGCCCGCGGCGCTCCGCAGCGAACCGGGGGAYGGGGACRGGGCRGGAGGAGGAGGAGGAGGAGGAGGAGGAAGGGGGAATATTTCTCTTTTTTGTTCTCCCCCCACCGTTGGTCATTCCTGTGATCCGCCGGGAAGCGCTTCAGCGCTCCGGAGCCGCCCCGCGTCCATCTTAGCGGCCGGCTAAGAGGAGCCGTCGGCAGCGCAGCGCCCCGGCGCCGCAGCCCGCGGCCGATACCCCCTTCAGCTGCAACCAGCAGGCCGCTGCCTTTTCCAGGCTTTTTATTCCCCCCCCCCCCGCCTTTGCCTGTCATCATCTAGCTAAGTAAATTGGTTGATAGATTTTTAAACAGCACAGTCACGGGTGGAAGAGTTACAGCAATTTACCAAAACAGTAATTATCACTTTTCAAAGGCTTTTTTCTTCTTTTTTTTTTTCCTCTTTACGTACCAGTGCGGGTTGGTGCGCTCTGCTCTACGGTCCTTCCCTTTAGACAAACAAACAAAGCGCCCAACCAGCCCCATCCTGCTGGGTTTCCTTATTATTATTATTATTTTCTGCTGGTACATTTTAGGGCCAGCTGCCTCCTCCACTCTCAGTAGCCACCGGCCGCGCGGCCGCCGAGGGCACAGCGCCGCGCTGCCGGCCGGCGGGGAAAGCTGCCCACGAGCGGCCTGGTTTTCCCGGGGCTCCCGAAAAAAAGAGCATTTTGCACCGGAGCGCGCGTCCCCCGGGAGAAGCAGCGCTGCCCGACACGCGCATCCAGCGGCAGCGGCCTGGGCGYTTCAGGAGCATTTCACTCTTTCGGTGTGGTTTGAGGTGCAAGCAGGTAGCTGCTAAAACTTCTAACAGCCGCGTGAGCTCGCTGAGGTTTGACATGCTGAACATGGGCTTTGTTGTCTRAATAAAAAATGAAACCAAATTTCTCCAGCACCTATGCTTTTCTCCCTGAACTCCTGTCTACCTGTCTACTGTATCGCTAGTAACATCAAAAAAAAAAGGGAGGGGGGAGGAAAAGACTTTTCTGGGTTTTCACATCTCTCTCTGAACTTACAAACAAGAAAAAAAAATAAAAGGACAGATTTTTATTCAAATGACTGTGTGAATGGCATTTTCTGCTAGATGTTCAAAAGGTGCTGCTATGACGTTCCGAGGCAGTAAAACATATAAGAGCCAATTAAGCATTTATATTCAGGATTTAAATCCAATATCTCTAACTCTTCTTTGGTTTCAGAGTATTTTCAGTTTTACAGATTTCATTAACATGATTCTYAATTAATCTGTCTTGCCTCTTGCAGAAAGTAATGTATATATTTATGACTCAAGTTTATCCAAGAATATGGTGAACGCAGTCTTATGCAAAAATATAGCCACAGATGGACAGATATGAAAAAGCTACCTGAAAACCTGCTTTTTTTTTTTTTCTTTTTTCCCTGCAAACTTATGCTTCTAGTGAAGTCGCCAAACTAATTAGAATTGATTTATTATGGATCAGGTACCTTATCAGGTGAAGAAAGAAATTACCATGGACAGTCAAAGGGTTAAGAGGTCAATACAGAATAGCAAAATCAATTTGCATTGATTAGACAAAAGGTCCATTTTACAGAGCCCAAAGGATTAACTTTTAAGCAAACATCTTTGAACTATAAGACAGCATTTGTGACTGAGAGGTATAAGCAGTGCAGCATTATAAAACACTTAAGATATTTAAATAAGAAAATAATGCAAGCAGTGGTTTAAGCTATCTGGATGTTTATTTTTTATTATGAATCATCCCTAGGATTATTGTACAATTCACTTGAAAGCCCCATGGAAAGTATGCAATTGTTTCATTTATCCCGTGTGTCAATCTTCCCATGAGTTTTCATTCAGGTAAGGTGACTAAACTCTGGAGAGTTGCAGAGAATGGAGAAAATATGTGCGAAGGATTGCACTAATCCCAATGTTGCTTGTGATGAAATATTTACTTGGCACACACAGTGTTTTACCACAAAGACTGATGAGATTCCCCCCCAGCCAGCGAGACAGGGTTGTAAAATATATCCAAAATGCCTCCCTTATGTGGGTCACCCCTTCCCCTTTCTGCGATACCAAGCGCAGCGTGATGCTGCAGGAAAGCCACGACTGCCTTACTGCAACACAAAGAATAAGCCCTGGACAAATATTTTTTACTTCCTCATCACTTTTTTTTGGAAGTTGATTCCAAGAAGATTGTATTTCTCTGCCCCATCTTGGACTTTTTTTTTCCCCCTTGCCTTTTTTGAGTAAAACTGAAGTGCGGGAGCGGAGACCCAGCGCACTTGTTGCATGCTCTCGCGCGGAGTTATGCAAATACCCGCAGCAGTTCTCAGCGAGGCGCCCGAGCAGCCTCCCCGCGAAGTAGCGTCAGGTAGTTACCTCTGGCAGCCAGCACTTCCGCTGCCTCGGCACCAAGCATCGCTCTTACCTTCGATAGCGAGCATCGCTCTTAACTCCCGGTTCAGCAGCTCGTAGCGCCTTTCTAGGTCGTGTTCCTTTTCCCTAGGCAAGTGGCAAAAGTTCATCAATATGTTAATTACTAAATCATTAAACACTTAAAAGAACCTTTAACTTGCATTGATTTTAGGACTCATAACTGACTTTTCTCTTTAACTTTAAGCTACTCCAAACAAACGATACACAAACTTAAAACCCGGCCGGGTGGCGTAGTCCGCACCAGGGCCTTTTCGGTTTCTATAATGTCAGCTTTAATCCCGGCAGTTTAACTCCACGGCAATAACTCGATACGCAGCCTCGGAGCAGCTGCTGCGCAATGTCCCAAGTATAAAACATCCCCCTGTATCTAATGAACAAATTCCAGCATCTGACCAGCCTCTGAGCTAATGTGACACTGGCACTGTTATCCAGCATACACTCTGACCYGACGAAGAAGGAAAATCAGACACGGGATTAGAAAGCTTAATATTTGGAGGCAGAGTCTTCGATCAAGTTCAGACACGGCAGGAAATTCAGCACGGCACATTCTTGCCGCTGCGGGAGAGGGGAAGTATGCGGCCGTCTACGCTAGGTGGCATACCGAGAGAAAAACCATCGCCGAACTGGGAGAAACCAGGGCAGCGGCGCGGCGGGCGGCGCGGAGGCCGAGTCCGGCYGCCTTCCCGCGCCGGCCTCGCCCGCGGGAGCATCGCGCCGCCACCGCTTCCCCACCGCCCTTCCAGCGACCCGGGGCTGCTAACCTAGCGATGAGGCTTCGGGTTCCTCTAAAGCAGCTACCGACTTAAATTTGTTTTTCTTTTTTTTTTTTCTTCCCCCTCTGAATTGTCTTCGCACAGCGCATCGGCAGCACGGCGCAGCTCAGACCTATCTGCGCACTGCTGCAATGTAATTTTATTCTACGGCTTGGCCTGTGAAAATATAACTGCGCTTAATATTTCATATTTTTTTCACAGCTCTGGCTAATCTTGTGTCACTGCACACTTTCCATTTTCAAGTCTGAAATACGAGAGAAACAAGTGACTCGATGTACTCAACAAATCCTCCAGCCTGCTCATCTCCGAGGGAATGTTTTGAAGTCTAATGGGAAGAAGAAGAATTTTGCTCCTATATTCTGGGCAGCGGATATCCCTGCAAGTCAGCCTTTTGTAAATACATGCATCCATCCGTACTTACAGGAGAGAAAGCTGGTTCATTCGTCTTATTAAGGCATTTTTCTTATTAACCAGCATGAACCACTCCTGCATCATAGCTTCTTCCTCCTCTGTGTTTCTCCCTGCAACAGAACATGCTTCATTACTTACATGACATTTCCCAGGCTGAACAACACATTTCAGYTCGGTTTTTGCAGTATCAGTCTCTCAGATCATTGACCGGTACAAGGCAGATCCTCAACTGGGAAAAATATTAAATGACAAAAATACCCTGTGTCCTGCAGCCCACTGCTGTTGGCACCTGCAGTGCCTTGGCCGGCGCTCGCCCCCCGCCGCCCTCCGGGCAGGAGGCTCCCGCAGCCCCCCCGCCACGCGGGAGACTCCGCGGCACCGTCCCGGCGCCCCGGGGCCGGGGGGCGGGTGGGGGGGAGAAGGGCAGGGAGCCGCCGGGGGGCTGCGGACCCTCCTCGCCGAAGCCCTCCGGGGCGGCTGCTCCTCTGCCTCGAGCCGCCTGCCTTTCTCGCGGCTCAGCTGGAGCCGAGGAGCAAACACCGCACGTTCCTCCCGGAATTACAAACCTCGCATATTTTGTATGAATGAATCTGGGAAGAAAGCTGGAAGAGCRGCAGAAGAGCACGAGCCAGCAGCCCCGAGCCCTTCTCCCAGCTTYGACACTGATTCACCGGGAGACCACGGGCAGCACTCTGTATTTAAGCATCTTGGGTATAATAATAATGTTTGTAAAGAGTTTGGAAATCTCTGATACAAGGCGCTGCGTACTCGGGGAAGCTATATTATTAACTTAAACCATAGGAGCGCAAGTTGCAGAGAAGTATTTTCCAACATCCAAAGCTGGAAAGATACCAAAAAAAGATGTGCCAGAAAACTTGTGCTAAGTTTCCAGTTTCTGGCCGTTTGCTTTTGAAACGGCTGCACACGGGTGCGCGCCGCACACGTTCACACCCAAAGCGGCGACAGCGTGCAAGCCCGGAGCCGCCCGGAGAGCCCCTTCCTCCCCGGGCTCGGACCTGCTGCACGCCCAGAGGGACAAGGGCCTTCTTGGTTTGCTTCTCCCCTCTGTGGCCCAGGGGCTTGATGGATCCAGGCAAGGGAAGGAAAAGGAGCTTCGAGAGGAGCGAGGCAGTTTGGGGCAGGGACCCAGGCGGAGAGAAGAATTTACGCCACTTGGCCGTTCTCGTTTTTCCCKTGAGCCGTTTGGCACGTCCTTCTCTTTCGTGCCAGACGCCCCTTGAGGTCCTGTTATCCCCCTGAGATGCTCCTGGCCTACGTGGCTGTCCCGGGGAGGGGGGGGGCTCTCGGGGCACCCGATCCGTGGCGCGGGCCGGCGGCTGCTCTGCAGGCAGGTCCCAGCTCCCGCGGGACCGCCCTCTCCCCCACGCGCCCCGCTCCCGGTTCGGCGCCGGAGGGCGTCACGCCACGCTCGCCCAGCATCTGCAGCACCGTCCGGCAGCGCAGCGCTCCGCCAAGCAGGATTAAGACTATAGGTAGAGTTTGCTGTTAAGTTACAGATCAAGGGAATCGCTGTTTTGGTCCAGCTATGGGGTCCRCCTGGAGAAGCAGATGACACTCGGCTTCACCAAGGCGAGCAACCTTTCCTTGCAAGGTACCAAGTTCTTCCTTTTTCAGGGGGAGGGAGGGATGGGAAGGACTGCTTTTTTAACCGTGCAAAATACCAGTTTGTTCTGTGATGCATGAGATTGCCACAGTGCAGGCGAAAGAAAAGACCCCACAGCTAGGCACACCGTGGCTAGACTCACCTCTGACTCACTTTATGACACTAACTTTCTTGTTGGCGAGGTGGCCTGGGACCTCTGGGTAGAAGACGTCATTAGAAATGCAAGCTCTGACTGTGTTTGATTTTGCAAACCTTTAGAAACGCACAGCGACGRGACGCAGAAACGTTTCAGGGGAGTCGCGCTCATTTGCACCAACTGAGGAGCTGAACCTYAATTTTATGATGCGAAGAGCACAAACTGAAGATACCACCTTCTATCAACAAACGCCTCCACCACGTGAAATAAAGTTAGTTGCGACGTATCCTGAGCAAAGGCCTGGGGAAAGCTCGCCTGTTCCCAGCTTAACAGGTGTATATTCTAGTATTTTTATGCTGACACTGAAGCATATGGAATATCCATAGAATAGGTCRTTTTACAGCGACTTAACAAAGTCTTTATTGTTTTGCAGAATTTTTAATCTTTTCGGGGAGCTGTTTTTGTCTTCACTTTGGACCATGTGATGCCCTAACACTGGTCATGTGATATCGGCTGCGATAGGCACAAATCCCCGGGCAGCAACAAAAGAAGAAAGAGTAAAAAGAAAAAGCTGAGAAAAAGCTTGCAATTTGGAAAAAGGCCAATTGTACCCTGGTGAAGGCCTTTTTGATCACTGAAATGACACATGTGTGCAATATTAATAGCAGTAGATCGTGATATTTTATTTGTTGACCACGAGCTTTTAAATTCTTGTGCATATAGCCAAAACAGATTCTTCTCCTGCAAGCAAAAAATAGAGGAACTGCCACATATATAGTTTTTAAATAGCACTTTTCAAAGAACACAGTGCCATTAGCTAATTTACTACTTTTTTTTTTCCTTTGGTGAAAGGATGCCTGCAAAACACTTTCAACAAAGAAAAAGTGAGTGTTATTACAGCAGCAAGACTGCAAGCTAAACTCACACTGACAACTTCTAAAGCAAAATAGAAAAATAGCTTTTCCTCAACTCAATTTCACTTTTTCACTCAGTAAAGCTGTTCTGCTGCTGTGGTTGTTTGTGTTTCCATTTTCCAAGTGTAAAACAASTGCTTAATTTACTAGCTACAAATGTTTGAAAATGAAAATTGGAAAAATATCTGTGTTGCTTTCTGAAAAAAAATACTATACAGATTATTTAAATGAAGTGAAAAACACATTTGAGAACAAATCGATACTATGGATGCAAACCCCTTATCTGAGCCAGTACAAGAAGATGAAAATCTATAAATAGCCCACACATCTTAAACTTATTTTTTTTTCCGGAATACATGCATTACACTATTGTTTTTGATAAAAAAACAACAACAACAACAACAACAACAAAACCCTTTTAAAGCTAGTAAGTTGGACCATTACAAATTAATCCTGACTTTAATAACTGGTTAAAGACCCCTTCAGCTTTATAAGTAACAAAAAATATTAAAGCCTGTGATCACAGCGAGCTTTTCTCATTTCTCCTCTAACCATTTGTTATTTAATCCAATACTAGTAATCCAATTTGTCCATCAGACTTTTAAAGGGCAGAATGCAACTTCCCCAGCTTAGACACTTTTCAAAGTACAATATATTTTTCAAATGAATGCTGGATGTTTCATTTTTTTCCCCAACTGTTCCTAGCTCTAATGTATGAGGAAAAAAAGAACAAGATGAACATTGTTCGTACTGATTAAGTAAGAGCTCATTAAAGAGCTGTCAGTGCCGTACTTTGAATATGCATGAAGCATATAATCAGATCTAGTACCGTCACTAGAGGAGAATACGGTAAGTACAAAGGATTGATTTAATTACTTAGAGTGGGCTGCGGTGGTAAAGCAGTCTTGTTAGCGCAAAAAGAAAAGGAGGTTGTATTCTGGCACGGTTAGGGGAAAAAGGCAGTTTTAGCTTCTGCCACAATACCTAATCTCAGGATAAAGCACTTTACATTGTAGCTTAAAATGAAGACTGTCAGTTTTCTAAAAAGCCCGGAATTCATCTCATCTTGTTTAACCTCACCTGGTTAACTATCTAGCAGCACATATTTATTCTCTGGAACACACAATTACGGCTATACCTTTTTATCGTAGGGTTCAATAATGACTTCTGAAAACAGTCTTCAAACAGGGCTGGCCAGAGCTGCAAACATCACATGCATGCCGAACGCAGAGCAAGAGATTTGAAAAATGCAAACCCAGAAACTAAGACGGAGCTGTGAGTACGCCCGTCTTTACGGAGAAAGACAATACAGCCTTCACAGCCGTACTTCAGTACTGGATATTCGCTGATGAGAATTTCTGGCAGGGATTCTCTAATTTCTTTTCCTTTTTGTTCCTTTTTTTTTTTTTTAATAAAATTGGGGGGGGGGACCGGCCGTGTTTTATTCCTCCTCGAGGAATGCTCTCACGTCAAGTCTCCGGGCCCTTTTTCCAGTGTCCTTGTCCGGCCCGAGGGCAGAGGGATGCGGGCTCAGCTCCCCTCCTCACTTGAGGTCGCCCGGCACCCTCCTCGCCGATTAGGAACGGTCCCAACCCCGAGCCGGGCAGAGCCCAAAGACGCCGCGTTCCCCCCTCCCCTGCACCTACCGCCTCCCGACCGCTGCCTCTTGGTACCGCACTACAGCAGCTCCCGCAGCACAAAGTTTGGTGATTTTGTCCCTACAAGGCAGGCTTGTAACAACAGCCCAAAAAAAAAAAAAAAAAAAAATCCATTCTTTCCTCCTGTGGTTAATCACACGTATTCAAATATGATCTTCGTGCTGGTTATTCAGCAATGACTTGAGCCAATTTTCATCTCCAATGCTCAAGAATTACAAGCCTGTTTATATGTTAGCCGTTTTTGAGAACAATACCAGCGACCAGCTTGTTTTAATGCCGAATGGCTTCCAGGCAGTCTTTTTTTTTTTAAAAAAAATACCTTTCCCTTCACATTCTACAGGATTTACAAATGAATTTTTGTTTAAACTGTAAGCTAATTATTTGTTAAATATTTAAATAAGGAGTATTTTGACAAATAGCTATTCTCTTCTCTTTTTTTTTTCTTCCCCTGCTAAAAATACTTCCAAACCCACCTCGTGTGATCAGCTATCTATCAGTACATATATGTGCCATTAGATCCATTATGTTTAAGCTCTCTGGGCAGCTAGTCATTAGATAAACCAAATATGGATTAACATAGTAAAACTGTACATTGCTAAGAAAACAAAGTGCTACAAAACACTGTGAATACCACTTAAAAGGAAGAAAAAGCAGCAACGTGCAGGGACAAGATTAGTTTACAGTGTAAATGGATGAACACAGTAACTTCTCTACACTTTATACTGTTGTAAATCTGTCAAGATAAGCCAATGGATTAATATTAAAAAAAGAAAAAATCCTTACATGTAAATGTATTTAGCTGTTGTGCAAAAATGACTTACAACCTAAAGAAGATAAATAATAAAGGCTTTCTATCAGCATCCAAGCCCAGCCCTTTCAATGTGGCAAGAAATAACAGGTTCACAGAGAGCACTTTGTGCGCCCTCTTAGGCAGCAGTTGTTTTTAAATTTTATTTGCACTGTGTATACTGCGTGCCACGGTGTCAGGGTGAAACACAGAAAACTCCGCGTCTCCCCATTTACCTCCCCCGAACGACGTGAAAAACAACCTACTTAAGGCCGAGCCCATTCTTCACCCATTTGCTGCTGTTTACCCACAGTTTTAAAACAGAATAGAAGAAGCTTTCTTCACTCCGCACACTTGGGTGAAGAGGCCAGCGGGAGAACGCCAGCGCATGCGAACTACAGCGGGCGAATAATGGCCAAAACGGGCCAACTTCACTCTGCCCCTCTTCTGGAGGACGGTGCTATTTGTTATTTGACAGAAGCTAGCTGGCCACCAAGAGCCGGACAGATGCCAGCAATTTCCAGCGATTTCACTGGAAGGTTTTTTGAAAGCGGACACCGCCGCGTTTATTTGCCCGCCAGAAGAAGTTGCAGGCAYCCAACTGGGGCGACGAGTTTTTAGGGCTTTCTGGATTGGGAGCGACTGGGGCGTCTACCTGCGGGAGACTGTGATTGCCAAGTGAAGAGGAGCTCTAGGAGGTGTCCTGTCTTGTCTCGTAAGGACCGGGGAAAATTCAACGGCGTGGAAGCTTCAGCTTAAAACTGGAAAAAAGAAGCACCTTCCCTCAAAGCATCCCTCATCGTTTAGCAGCAGAACTCCTTGCCGCATGGCAACGTGGAGACTAAGAGCTCAGCAAGAGCTACAGCCAGGTGGAATGGATGTATGGGAAGGCCAAGTGGTAACAGTAAATACTGACACAAACAAACAAAAAACCCAAGARGCAGGAATCAGATCCTCCTGCTTCAGGACATAAGCTAACTTTTAATTTTTAGAGGTTAAATGAAGCGTTCCCTGGGGACAGGTTACCATAAGCAGAATTTCTTTCACCTGCTTGGATTCAACCTGTCCCTYCAGCAGACAGTAAGAGTACTTATGGTTGAGACCATGGGGCCACGATAGCCATTACAGCTTTAAGAGAAGGACACACAAGAAAGGAAGAGAAGCAACACTGTATGTCTTAGCCGAGCGACCTCACATCACAAACAAAGCATAAACGAAGGTCTCAAACCCTTTGAAATCAACGGCAGACTTTCCACTGCTTTTAACAGTCTTCTGATCTCGCTCAGTGTGAACAGTTAATGCCCAAATAAGCTATAATTTTTAAGGCAAATTACTAAATTTAACAAATACGTAATAGAAAAGCCTACGTTCACAACAGATACTCTTCATAAAGAATAGGACACCAGCTGTATCTCAAAAGGCATCCAACTCAGTCGAAAGCTGTGGTGGATTTTTTTTTTCCACAGCTAGTGATCTGGGGCCTAACAGTTTCTAGGTGAAACTGAGGCACCCTAGAAGAGACCAATTTTCTGAAAAACCCACCTCTTTCCAGGTATCTCACAATACAAGCTCCTGTGCAGGAGTTACTCCTAAAAGCCTACGCTGGACAGGCAGGATGGACTTCATCAGACCTAACTTGAGGGATCTAATACTCCTCTGTACCTCAGCCGGTCCCCTCAGCTCCATTGCTTGCCTGCAGGAAGGAGTTTTTCATAAAGGTGTTATTTTGGATGGCTGGGAGGAATCTCCCTCTGCAGGGCGTGGGGGATGGGGGTCCGTTTTGCCCCAGGGCTATGCAGTCAACTTTCTAACACACACAGCTGGTGGAGCTGAGTCCCACCTGGAGCCTCAGTTGCTCTTACTGAAGCAGGTCCCGTGAGGATAGGAACAGAGAGCAATTAAACTAAACTAAACTTTCAAAAAACTGTATCCTCACTTTCAGAGGACAACCCAAGACTTGAGCTGAAAATGTCAGYTTGGCTTAAAATAACTCTACAATGGTCCAAGTGTCCAAAGAGAAACTRCAGTAGGCACCTCAGTATGAATACATGGGTAGCTTCACCTCGAACTTCACGCTCCCTTCCAGATTTACCATAGCCAGCTTTCTTCCAGAAAACTTTTTCCTTTCACTGAGCAAAGACCTCCTTAATTATTAAAAAAAAAAAAAGACACTAAAAACAAATAAGAACAGCCAACAACAGATAAACAGGATGGCATTCTTGCTTAGATGACACTACAGAAGACCTAGCTATCAGATGAAGCCCTAGTACAATTCTCCTAGCCTGAACTGATGGCCAAATGCTTAAGGAACATTGGAAAGGCAAATTCATGGCCAATAACTCAGTGTCTGAGAGTGGTTCTGTAGGAGACATTGATGTCCACACAATAAAGTCAAATAACGGTAGGTAACGACCACCAAGAATCTGCCACGCAGCGTTGCACTACGGCGCACTGACCATTTCAGCCCCCCAAAAGTACTGTAACCCTAACAAAACGGAGTCGCAGCCAAGTGAACTCCTTTATCATAAGAACATATGAAAGTAGCTTACTACCAAGCAGGAAACATGTAAGTTCTTTGGTTTCTGAAACATCATAAACCAGGCAGCGTATTTAAAATTTGGAGAGCTGTGTAAACAGAACTTCACGGCTCTGACCACATCTCAGAGTGTCTTAGGATTTACTCTGCTTGGAACAGGACTGGCTCGCAGCAAGACAAACATCTGTGGGCTGCAGTCTTGGCAACCTCGATTATCACAGGACTGAAGCTTTAATGAAAGACAAACTGCCTGAAAAGCGATGATTTTCTTGGAGTATGTACTCTGCTATTTTACACTACAAGTCAACACAGTGACCACTAGAAAATAATAAATATCCCACCTTTAGGACAGCATCTGCACAAATCTCATAGCACTGAGCAGGGCTTGCACTGCTAGAACCAGCACATGTCCTTGATCACCTGATGGAATTGCTAGTACCCATATTTTCCAGCGTAGCACAATTTCAGAAGACACATGGGCTTGGAGAATGGATGCACCAGACCTTTGCTAGCAGCACAGGAAACAGGTGCCTTTAACTGATACACTTGAGTATCTGAAGCTACAGAAAAACAGTAGTTCATGCTTGGAAATTCACCAAGAGCAGGAGACCATCTAGGAGGTCAACTGTGTTGCTTGCAGGTTGAAAAGTAGATGCTTTCTTAAAAGTGACAGTAATTTCTCTACTGCTCCTGACTGCTCCTCAGAGCAGTTCATGCCCCACTTGCTTGCTTATATGGGAAGTGAAGGCTGACTAAGRTGCTGAGAGAAGACTTACTAAGACGCTGAACTGAGGGGAAAGTAAACCTTAAAGTCTTTGGGTCGTGCTCTGGTAGGAGACATATTATMTCATTTTTACCAAATGTTGTCTTATTTCCTTCAGAACATTGTCTCTTGGGGCAGGGAAGGGATGGTGGATAGTGAGAAATGACCTGTTCAATGGACAGTGCTGAATTTAACATGGACAACCGCCTGAAGTGAGGTGATGGCTGGTATTGAATGTCACCTGGTATTGGTGTTAATGAAGATGACTGCTCTTACCGGTGGTTGACAGACTTGTGCTTCTGGCATCAAAAACTTCCCCGAACTAAATGGGCAAGTTCAGTTAGGTTCAGGTGTCCTGGGGCCCCACAGTTTCTAGTGCTGACAGCAAAAGTGTTTTTGGTGGTGTGAAGGAGAAAACCGAAAAAAAAAAAAMCAAAAAAACAAAACAAACAAGGCTTTCTATAGACTGAAGTGGCATCTCAGGCAGGGAGTCCCAGGGTATCCAAAGTGCCTTTCTCTTTACAATCAGGCATTAGAGAAAGCTAACTCCCAGGCAGGAAGCCAAAGACCGTGCCTACCACATGAAAGATCGTTTATAATGCAATACCACAAAGAAAGATGGAAATCAGTTAAAAGAAGCAAGTGTCTGTTGGGTCTTGCAAGACTTTTGGAAGGCTTGCAAGTCTATTCATAGTGCCTAGGGCACTCCCAGAGTGGCCTCCTGCTACGTGGACAACATTGGGTTAAGATTCACTTCTCCAAACTGGCTTCAAGCACTTTGTTGACAGGTTCTTTTAAGACAATGATGAGTCTATAGCCAGCGAAGTACATGGAGAAGAGGCCTACTTATCTTTCTGTCCTTAGGCAGCCAATGGCAATTCTGTGTTACTTTAAGAAAATGTAAATATTGCTATTTTAGCTGCTGTGTTTCTTTAACAATTTAATGCACTTGTTCTGGGAAGGTTAAACAGGCATGCTGCCTGCTTCTGGTCTCAAAAGAGTCTCCTCCTGGGAACTTCTGCCTACAAATATAGACATTAAGACTGAAGACATGTGAATTAGAGAGTAAGAACAGTGTACTCCGGAGGTTGACATGGTATATTTGCTCAATGGGAGCTCTTCAGCTGTAGAAATGCTGGACATTCAGAAAGGTGTGACAGGCTGATCCTCCTTTACCAAAAAAAGTGAGCTAAGATTGCCTCACAAGAACTTCTAAAAGGGGAGTTAGAGACCAGAGAGGAATGAGTTTACCAGTAAGAGACTCTGTGGAGCCAGCATGACAGATGAGAAACAGGAGAAAGGCTGACAAGCCTCAAGAGCTCAAGAAGTTCTCAACTGTTCAAAAATACATAACTCTGGTGACTACAAAAATAGTACTTGTGCAGAAATTAATGTATGAAAGGGACAGATCTGGACCCTTATGACTCATTTCAGTAAATCAGCTTACTAGCTTGCCAATTCATTTGCAATAACGAGTTTTAATGAATGGCTTTGTGCAGCTTGTCTACAATTTTAGTAGGCGTTTCTACAAAGCTCTGTGGGCTTCAGTGTGATAAAGTCGGCCAGGTTACACTTACAGGTGACATGTAAGCCTGGTTACCATACTGTAAACCAGGCCCAGACCATAACATGGTCACACTTCATTCATCCAGAGAGATTTGGTGGTTGCCAAAACTCACATGATCTCATCCTTGGAGCAATTCAACATACCTAAACCCATGAGAGAGAAGCATCTCATGAAGCATTTGATAATATTGCTCAGTTTCAAAAACGTAGCATCTACTGATGCATAGTTCTGTGAAATGTTACGAAGTTACAGTAAAAATCACTGATCATCTACTTGTTTTTAAATGTCAAAACCCTTTCCTCTGTCCCACACAATTTGCTATTAGTGGTTTACTGCATTTACTTCCCTGTTCCAGCTACAACGGTCTGCTTATATGTATGCACAAAGATCTAGGCATGTTCTGCTTATGTTTCCCCAAGCAAAGAGCCACAGCTACACTCCTCCTAAGGAGATGACAAGGCAGAGTTGGCCCAGCCGCACAGGTGAGTTTGAATAAGAAGAAGAGTTAGTGGAGGGAAGCATATTTTGAATACAGAAGTAAACAAAAGTACCAAAGGCACTTTTGGTACTAAGGCAAATACACRAGCGTATCCTTTCCTGCTGATTGCCAGGACAGCCACAGAAACCATTTTTAAACAGAGCCCCTCTCTCACGCAGAACTGAACATTCATGATTTTTTCTCTCCAATCACTAACACCGCTGACTACAATGTGCATTTACTTCAATTTTATTTAAAAGACAAAACTTGTTTAAGAGAGTATGACACCTCCTCCTACCTTAGCTGTCCCTCCCCAAGCACAGATTTGTATTATGGACTGACAGACTCGACTAAGAAGCATTCAAGACAGAATAATGCAGACTGGTAAATGCAGCTTGGTAATCAAGTTTGTGAAAGCATAGGGCATATGAGGGATTTATTTTTGATAGTGAATCTATACCCATCCACGTCAGCTAGTGCCCATTGAGAAGCAGAACACTCCAAGTTATTAATACAGCTAAAGGCGGTAGAAAAGAGATCAATGACAAAAATCACCTGGTTTAAAAAAAAAAGAAAAAAAAAGTAAAAGGTGTTACATTAAAAGGGCTTTTACTTTGCATGCAAAACAATATGGAGAAACCTGTATTTTAGCACTTGCACTTAACAAGCACTCCAAAGTATGCCAGGATGAGAACAGAAACCCATCCTTTCTAATAATCTTGTGACAAAAGCTAAAAGACATCATCCTATTAACTAGTGATCTCAACTGCTAATGCAGAGTACTTCCTGGTGCCTTTTATGTAGAATGCTGCTATTAAAAAACCACTAAACATTCACTGCGAACAACACAGAATCATTCATCTTTTATCAGCATCTCTTGTTAGAAGAGTATGAGAGGGGCTGGAGGTGTCATTGATATTATAGAGTGGAAATTAATCAGAAATTTTTCTCATATTTTCCTCATCACACTAATTTACTTTTGTACAAATTTCCCCCTGCTAAAAAGTTCATACCCAGCCCCCTGTTGTACGCTTTTAAGTTGAGAATATTCAACGAGTGCGTCAACTGAAAGGCACCAGGTCCTAACACAAAAAGCATTCGAAATTCTCATTTAGTTGTCTTTATTTTGCTAGCGCCATGTGGTCCTTGAAGATGTAGAAAACATGGGAAGCCGAGTAAAGATCAGAGCAAGCTCATTAGCATTCTGACAAAATTGGAGTGGTGGAGATGTATAGTTTGCCTAGTTTGTCGTTTTGAAAGCTACCGGTGGTAAGCTCTCTATCGCATTGTGCTTTTGTCTTTTTTGGGGGTTTTCAACGCAGCGGGGTGTTTGTTAGCCTGCGTTTGCACAGTGCATTGTGGGAACCTTTCCTGCACATTCAGCCTATATAGTATCATTCGAGTTCAAGTCAAAAAGTTTTTTTTTTTTTCCCCTCCCCTATTTATTTAATAATAACCTATCCTAGTGCATAAGCCTCGCCTGGCTGTCAAAACCCATCCTGCTGGACACCTGCGTTACAAAGTTAAAAAAAAAAGAAAAGAAAAAAAAGGCATAATAAAAATAAAATTAACACCGAGTTGCATTTAAAAATAAAACCTTTTAAACGTGTTGCTAGTTTCCTTCAAAGGACAAGATAAGAAGAAATTAATTTAAATTCTACTGTTTACAATAAACTAGAAATGAATTTGAGACAGATCCAGTCGATTAGAATTCAAAAGAGACTCTGTCACTGCCTAAGATCCCAATTCTATTTCAGAGACTCTTGAAGGAAAGATTGGTTTATGCTCCAGAATTATGTAAATAATGAATTACCTCTTAGAAGACCTAAAGAAGTTATTACTCTGGTCATTTGAATTTTTTTTTTTTTTTTAACACAAGGCTCACTTTGAAGGGCTAAAAGGGCTACATTAATGCTGCTATTCGACATGAACGTTTCCAAGTTGCAATGAAATGGATAAAGGTCTTTTTGGATGAATTTATCTGCTAAATCCTTGTGGTTGCCCTCCTATCTCGGATGATGACCCAAAAGAATGTCAACAGCTCATTTCCCAGGAAGCGGGAAGGAGTCACTACGCAAGCCATAATCTGCACGTTCGCAAAGCCCCATTTCAAACATTACGTTTCACAAGCTGTTTAAAGAGATTTTTTTTCTCTCATCTCGACTACCCTAACAGTGCTTTGGACATCAGTGCTTCTGGAACGACAGCTCTAACAAAGTTGAAACACGACTTCCGTGCATGGCTCCACGTTCTGATTTTTACGCAGGGTATTTGCATGTATTGTATATACACATGCACATATGCACATACACACAAAACACAATACGGGAGTGCTTGCATACTCACAAACGCTTCCAATTCACCTTGCAAAATGCTGGCCGCCATGTAGAAGTGGCAAGTAAATAATAAAAATTAAAAATGTATTAAGTCACCCCTAATTCACTCATTGTATTTTTTTTAGTATAATTGGTGTCAAACTGCAATAATTGCAAATATCCTTTTGAACAGYAGAATAAAACGCCATTTGAAGTGAGTTGCAATGGTCTAGGGACTGATACAGTAAATTTTACAATGGAGTGTGGATTAAAGATTTATTTACTTGGCGATGAAGAAAGGATAAACAAAYATTAAGAGGAAGATCCACCTTATACAAAACCTTCAAAATTGTTTTTCCTTGTTATGTGCTTGGATGGCATCCAAACAGTTTGTCCAAATAGCATTAGAGCTGCGGCAAGCCTCTTCTTACCCGGAAAACAAACGGCCAGGCCAAGGGGAAAGCGCCGGGCTTTAGGAACAACAAAAGGACGAGCAGGGAAGTTCTTGGGACAGAAACAGCTGAAACACCTGCGTCGCTCTGACAGCGCGCACTGACAGAGCTGCATTTGTCTGTCACATTTAATTTCTAAATTCATTCTACGCCCTTAGGAAATACAGCGGGTTTCGTCAGGGAAGGGGGAGGTTGCAATGTTCAAGCTATATATGCAGACCCCTATACCCCCCCCACCCCGCTCAACCCAAAGCCCAGCCCTCAGAGTTAAATAGCAGAGTCGTTATTTTAAGATCAAYAAAATTTAGGCTTTTGCCAGCTTCAAGGTTCCCCCATTGTTTCCAATCTGCTTTTAAACACTTACTTCCAAATAACCTGAAGACTGTTCTACGCGCTACAGTAAGGACGACCGAGTTATTTTCTATACTTTGCAATGTGCTTATAGCTGCAAAATTATTTATCTCCTTCAGTGCATTCCGCTAGGAAAGTTTCGTCAGTAGGAATCGTCTGGACCAGCCATATCAAATTAGAGGGCAGTCAGGAGTGTCTAAGTCCAGCTTTAAAACAAACATCATAACAATTACTTAGCCATATGGAAAATAGGGTATGTCTTTCCTGAAAGCTTTTATACATTTTCTATCTCAAATTTCAACTTCATTAGAAACTATTTCTGACTAGCAAGCTGCAAGATTGCTAAATATCTGACTGTGAACTCACCATGAAGACGGAGACTCTTTTTAATGGCAGAACTTTTCCCAGATGCAAATGAACAATAATCTAATTTCGAGAGTAAATTAACTGAAGGATTCCTTTCCGTATGTTCCAAAGTTCCCCGCCATTAAGTGGCAGCCGAAACTTATGTAACGCACGCACCCGCACGCACCCGTACCCCCACACGCCTGCCGCGGCAGCACCCCCACCAGCACCAGCCTGCCTCTGCAGAAGAGCTCCCATTGTGCTTATGTTTAGGTTCCTACGACTTAAAGGCCAGATGTTTCACAAATGACCAACAATTGGAGGTTAGAATAAATTAATGACTGATTTCTGAGCTTTGATGGAATTAAGCATACTTCTTTTCTCAACGTGCCATGTGAATGTTCCCCCGTTAAACTTTTTTTTTTTTTTTTTTTGACAAGTGAGGCCACCCGGCAGAAAGCAACTGATGCAAAACCCAGGAGTAATCCCTCTGTTTAGTTCAACACTGTGGTTAGCCTTAACACTGCCTCTATTATCCAATGGATTTAGAGAAACTTTCATTTATTTGTTGGCCTCAGTCTTCAACTTTGTTGCCTCCTTTAAAGACCTCAAGGCCCATTGCTATGTAAATACATTTGCATACAGTCACAAAGCCGCGTCCTGGGCCGCTGATTAAACTTGCACAACTAGATAGCTGCAGCGCGCAGGTYTGTGAGCTCCGCACAAGCCCTTGCACAAGCACGGGCGAGCGAAGGAAGCCCACGCCAGCTCTCGCTACGCGAACGCCTCGAATTGAAAAGAAGCGCTCCATCGCAAACCCCTCTGCACCCCGACGGAGCCAGGGACGCTGCTGCCCGTCGCACACCAYGTTACAACACCGGGGTGATGCGAGATTTGCAAGGGACAAAAAAAAAACCCTTCCTCATTTAGGCGCTGTTAACATCAGCATGTGATTTGTCCTAAAACATCACCTTCTTTCCTGCTCTGCTCCTCTTGCAGAGGGACGACCGAATATCCCCATCGCAGAAGTGAGGATTCACAGCTAGCGGTTTTCCCCTTGTTTTTTCTCGCTGCCTCTGTTCATGAAGAGTAGCTGCAGTATAATGTACTGTTCCGTACCATGCACAACGCAGCCTTCTCGCGGCCCATTCAAACATGAAGCTTTGCACCCAGCAATTCTATCCCGAAACAGCACCGGCATTAATCCCCGCAATTACAACCCGCAGCAAACGCGGGTGGGCAGCCGGCGCCGTCTCCCCATCCCCACGTCCAAAACACCCGTACCTTGAAGGTTTATGCTCGGTAAGAGGGGCGTGAGGGACTTCAAGCGCGTACAAAGAACTGGTTTTATAACTTCTAGCGACTGATGACTGTGGGTCAGGAATTGCAACTTAATATATTGTTCTGGTGTATATTTAAGGACCTAGCACCTTCCTCAGGAGCTCAGCGAACGTTTATCTAATGCCTTCTCTTGCATAGGAACTCCTTTTTTTAAAAAAAGTCTAAAACAATTTGAATACATAACTTCTAAAAAATGTATTGTAGCATTTCTCAAGTCCACCACTATTTTAAAAAGTGAAGCAAATATATCTAAGTATCAAACTCAACCACATATGAAAATATACCACCTACTAGAAGCTGACTTGTGTAACTGGAAACATGCTAATGAAGGCACCAGCATAATTCATAAAACGAGTCTGATTTACAATTTATCTTCCTTATTACCRAGAGCATATGTGAAGTCTCTGCTGCCCCATGTAAATACTATACACAAAACCGATTTCTCTCCTTGGACTAAGCACATCAATGCAAAAGCAAATGAACTACCAAAGTGCCCTAATTAACAATTTTGCAAGTGAATGCAGACATCAGTGCCACATGCAGCCATTACAGTCCATTCCACGCCATATCTGTTTCTGTTAACATTTCAATAGACCAATTAAATGACCTTTCCCCYCCTCAAACTCAATTAAGCTATTTGAACATCAATTGATAACTTACCACGTATTTATGCAAAATGTGCAAGCAAGAGATTCATTTTTCAATCCTAATGATGTTTCTAAGAAGAGAAAAACTCTGGTAACTCTACTGTAGGGGTATTCCCCATGGATGGGGCCACAGGCTGGATCCCSCCAAGGAGCCAGTGGCCACCTTGGCACTGGGGTGGGCAGGTGGAGAAGGCAGGTGTGAGGCACATCTTCTCCCATGCCATTTGGTCTCTACCCTGCAGTGCTGGGCCACCTTGTGAGCCCCACTCCACCTGCCCCCCCTCCAAAAAAAAATAAAAGAAAAAAAACATGAAGATAGCCATCTCCTTCGGCTTTCTGGAGTATCACATCACCGGGTCATGGCCAGCAGGCTGGGAGGTGGCACAGGATTGAATCAGCCAACTCGTGGAAGTCCAGAATTGGTTGGGTTTGAGTTTTTGGGTTGGGGTTTTTCGTGTTTTTTTTGTTTGGTTGGTTGGTTGGTTGGTTGGTTTTGTCTTGAGTTTTACATCTCCAGAGTGAAATAGCTAAGGGGTGCCACCATTCAGACACCTTCTGGAGCATCACACAGCAGGCAGGACACCTGCCTTCAGCTTGGGTGACCCACRTTGAAAGAGGCGATTTGCTGACTTCTGCATTTTCCCAAGGGACGTGGGAAAGCATGAAGCTGTCTGTCACAAATGCAGAGGAGCTGGTGGTGCAAAAAGGTGTAAGGAGTAAAGGCAGCGCTGAATCCTCTGCTCCCATTAAAGGACAGATAAGGGTCAGCATCTCCTCCTTAAGCATCGCCTTTACTTCTCAGCACAGGTAAATATTTCCCTTCAGGATGTGTAGATAGGGACTGAAAGCACAAGGATTTATTTAAAATAAGACCACCTCTCTGGCACAATTACTCTAGGACAGGGCCATTTTGATGCTGATGATGAGACYAATTTAGATGAGAAATATAAATTTGTTGGTTTTAAGAATACAGTACAATGTGAAAACTTCCAGGAAAAATAAGAAAGGAGTACTTGTATAGGTCGTTYAGAAGAAATCTTGGTAAATACCTACTTCTGTTCATTAGACTTTTTTTAGATCAAAAAAAGGGCTTAGTCTTATACCAAAASAATAAGCAAATCAAGAAGAAAACACAGAAGTGCACAAGAGGCAGATACAATTTCTTTAGTCTTCTATAAGCCCTAAACAAAAAGTTGTACCTGAACAAATTAAAATAA
>NW_028186411.1:991153-993653 GCF_003343005.1 Rhea americana | reverse complement strand
GATAAATCTGTGTACTTAATTACCATAAACAATGGCTGCATAGAAATGAAGTTTTATGCACATTCCCTTCTGTAATATGTCTGATATCAGTACACACTTGACAATTCTTGTTCAATTATCTCTATTATTTAATGCGCTGTGAACGGCTCTGTGTAAATAAAATTAACCACCCCAATTACTTTGAATTCATCTAGGGACAACGTAATAAAAAATGTGAAGAATTCTGTATGCCTATTAATCTAAAACATTACAGAAGCTTTCACCAGATTTTCTTGTCTATATTTATTTTGTCTACATTTATTTTAGTGCACGGCTAATTCAATTACATTTACCATCAGTGGTCAATCAGCAGCAGCAGAGGGTTTTTTTTTATTTCATTAATCCTTATACAGTACCACAAACATGCTCATCCACTGGTAAGGGTACAGGATCTCAGATGGAAAACAGAAATGTGCTTCTACTTGAATTTGGGAGCTTGTAGCAAATCAGAAAAACAATTAAAAACACTTCATACCCTGTGGTCAGATAACAAAATATCTGATAGCTGCAATTTTTTTTAATACTCGTTTTTGCAATTAGAGAGGAAATAGTGACTGAAAAAGAGCTAAATTTAGATTAGAGATTTGTAAACTGGGCTTCTTTGTTTTTCACTTTAATTGTATTATGTGATAATTCTGCATTTTAATTGCTGCTTAGATATCAAGATGATAGACACCTTAAAATACAATGACAGAAGAATTTGCAATAAAGACACTGTCAGAAGTAGAGACAAAACTATTTATCCATAACAGGTTAGCTACAACATGGGGAAGTACAATCCTGAAGAAAGCCAGATAATCCTACCACTGCCATCTTTCAACATCAAGCTATTAGAATAGGGGAAAGAAGGGAAATCAGCAGTATTAAATGAGGCGATTTTTATACTCAAGCATACAAATGCCTCCTCTTATTTCAACCTCTGCCCTGTGTTTGCACCCAGTGAATTTTTTGTTCTGGTGTATTTTAGAAATGGTGTTCTAAAAACCCTTCTGCATATGCAACTCTCACCTGTACCCCGACAGTGACAGCAAACACGGCATCGGCTTTCACGGCACTGAAACACTGGTTCCCCTCAGAGTTTTCCAACATACCAGTAAACTACATTTTACTGGAGCAAGGTGAGATTTTATTTTCATTTTAAGTGCAAGGAGCAAGGACTGACAGAAATTACAGGATGTTAATAACACTGYGACTATCCACATTCAAATGAAATCAGCAACCTGGTAATTTGAATAACCTGTGTTTTTCCACACACTGTAGGAAAGTGTTCCCAGTCCAAGCACGGGCCACCGGCGCTGAGAACGCAAAGCTTCGCCCAGGTCCAGACTCACCGCCGCCTGCCAGCCTTTGCACACGTCAGCTCGCCTTTGCCAAGGGCCCCAACCCCTGCTGCCCGGGCGAAAAGGCGCTCGGCAGGGCCGGCTCGCAGCGGCGCAGCGCCCGCGGGCTGGGGCTCCGCTCCCGCCGCCCTCTCTCCGCCAGCCGGCGTGGGGCCCTTTCSCTAGCCGCGCTCTGGAGACGCGAGGGCAGCAGCGGCAGGGGCGACCCTCAGCCCGGCCGGCGGGGACTGGGCTACGTGCTGGGGGGCCCTGGCACTTCCCGCCCAGTCCCCGGGAAGTTGCGTTTTGCAATGTTTATTTGCAATCACAAGCCCCAGAAAGCGTCACTGAAAGGCAAGCTGGGGGTCTAAGGCAGYCACAGAACGCCAGGAGCAGGCGTTTAACCGGGAACGTACCTTGTCTCTACTTCGTTCGCCAAAGTTGCTTTCCTTTTGGTAAAAATCACAAATTCTTCCTCGTTTACCCACGCTTGCACTGCCAAGGCGTAACCACGCTCTGCTCTTACTGCTAGTCTCTAGGAGGGAAATTCCCATCTGTTTAATGCCTTGATGCACAGAATAGCAACCAAAGTTTTCACCGTCGGTGACTGTAGCTTTACTAGACAGTTTTGAAAGCTGCAACCTGAAATGATCCCCCCTGGCCGAGCAACAGAAAAGACTCCACGCCACAGAGGATGAAGAATTGTCAGGTGGCCAAGAGTCTCCCCACTGGAAAAAAGCCACCTCCAGCCTTGTGCTGGAAGAAGATGAGACGGACGGACGGACGGAAGGAAGGAAGGGAGCTTTCTTCTTGGTAAAAGTCTACAGAAGAAGAGTGCCAAGCACGCCAGGGAAAGAAAAGAGGCAGCAGCCGACACGGCGGGGACGAGCAGACAGCGCTCCACTGTCTTCACACACGCAGCTGCCGAGGCCATGTTCAAGGCAAGGTGAGTCTCCCATTTTATCCATTTACCCTCCAGTGCTTTGGACCTCTGCTTGGGGCACAGGAAAATAAAGCTGGAAACCCCGATCTGAAATGTGCCCCTAAGCTCACGGGGACATAAGGTCCTGCAGACAGTTGCTAGGACAGCTTAGTGGAGGCCCTTCTCTAYAGGGCTGTGTGCATGTGGCATCCTGCTCCTG
>NW_028186411.1:968653-986153 GCF_003343005.1 Rhea americana | reverse complement strand
GTAGATCAATACTGGAATCTCTTTATGGGAAGTGCCCTGATGGAAATGTCTCAAGGAAGCTGGGGCTGTAGAACTCTGAAAAATTCATTTTTTTTATCTGACAATTATCACCACACTGCAGACTAATTCAACAGTGCACCCCTCTCACTCTGCTTTGAATGCACTGGAGATTGACATCTAAAAAAACCTAACATCTCATTTTAACAAATAAAGGCACTATTTCCACATACAGTTTGGAATTATCAGCAATCATGAAACCAGACAAAAAATTAATATACATTAAGCACTTCATCTTCTGATGGCTTCCTCTGAGTCTCAGTTATCGCAGCCTTCTCCTCATTTCCTCTCTTTGTATCTTCCTGTATTGATCTCTGCCTTTTCATCTCTTGAAAAAAGAGGAAAGACATGTAAAATTATTATAAAGCTTGATATTTATGTATTGAAATGTGGACTTACATTATCAGGTTTTAATATATTTATTGTTAAATATTATTAAATCATAAGATGGGAAAACATGTTTTATATTCGCTCCTACCTGGTCTGTTCTCCACATATTGACTGAAAGACTGGAGCTGAGTTTTCCTGACGGTGGAGTCCTTGCCGAACACAACAGGATTTCTAAAACGTTCTGCTGTTTTTTGTAGCCGCTCAGCACGATGGTCCTCTGCTCCATTCTGCTAGAAAAACAGGACGCACAACAGTGTCTTTTGTTGCCAAATGTGAAGRCACAAATTGGAAAGGTACGTTTCTACGAGGGAACAGAAGGCAGGGTGTGCAAAGGGAATTTCACAACTTGGATTGCGGCTTATATAGGATGAAAGTATCAGCTGCAGAAGAAAGGAGAAAAGTGATTAACTTTTTTTTTTTTTTTTTGGTAAGGACTGGCTTTTTGCTCTTTGGGCACCCTCACGCAGGACTCCGTACCRTATTACTCAGCAGCAAGACCTATTAATTGTCACCATATTTGTCGGTGACGCTGATTTTAAATGAAAACTGCTCTTTTGTAACTTTGATTTGTCAAGCGTTGTATGTGCTGGTGCCAAGCAGCAGTGTATATACCCCTGAACATGATCTGTATCATTTTAAAAGCATGTTGCCTTTAGCCGCCCTCCCTCCCTTCACTCTTCTGCCCGGTAAAGAATTCTATCGTTTTGTGTAGTCCCACAGACTTGTATGACAAGAAGAACTAGTTTCTAATTTTATGCCCATTGAGATAAACCACTAATGCTGGATGAAGGCTAAAAGGTAGGATTATAATACTACCCCACTGAACTGCATTTCATCAGCTATAACTTTCCAAAGCCAGATTTGTAAGTAAGCCCTTTAAAGCTAAGGAAACTACAATTATCTTTTCCAGGGCTTCCTATGTTAATACTGGTAACAAATTCAAATGGGTCTATCAACACGAAATATCCCAGAAGACTGAACCACTGCAGTGTGTGGAAACTGCAGATACCGAGGGGCTGTGTACCAAACAAATATTTCATTTTATACCTAATCTTTTATTATTTTTATTAAGTGTTTTGAAAGTAAATAGGGAAAGGCTAAGATGCATGACTAATAGCTAAGCCTGCTGAATGCTGAAACTGGTTATCAAAAGCTACCAAGACTTTGCCCTTCCTCTGCATTGAGACAATCAGTAATGAGGGAGTTCTCCAATGGCCTATTCTCTAGCCTCAAGGAGGCCGGGGATACACAATCCTCCAGGGAAGGTAACAGTTTATCCTTTTCCACAAACACAGAATGCCTCATTTATAAACGTGTAAACTGCATTTTATTAAAAAACAAATCCAACTCAATGCCGAGAGCTCCCCGCGAACAGATGGGCACCATATATTCTTTAGAACGCCGTCTGCAAACTCTCCGTTCAAAAGACGTGCGCGGAGGGAAACTGTTAAGTTGCACCTTTGGCGGGGGTAACTTAAAAAAAAAATAGCTAACACAGAAGAGCTTTTTCTAAAGAGAAATACCATTCTCAGCAGGTTAGCTCACAGCGAATTGCCCTAACGGAGGTGCCCTGAGCATCATTTGTTGAATTAAGCTTAAAAAAAGTATTGCTCGTATTATCAGGATGGCTTTTCAGCTGCAGTGATCGGGCGGTTATGACTCTGGCTAAATAACAGGCCGTTTCCTGTTATTTGTACAATAACCATTTGACAGTCTAAACTAGAGTCTTTACCAAAATAAACAAACATGGCTAATTTTTTAGGCCTGGCAACATGCTAAAATATCAGTGTGATTAGCCAGCAAATCCCATTTTAAGAAACCTTTTTATGACTAGGGACTTCTGCCACTTTACAAATGTATTCCTCTAAGCCCACTAATTCAGTTAGCCTTTTCAATCCATTGTATTATTCTTGGGCCAGCTTCATTTTGCATTAAATCCACTGCAGAAAGCTAAATTGAACGCAAAAATCAGACTTGATCCAGGCTTCCTTTTGTTCAAAGATAGAGACCGAAAGTCCTCCGCTGCTGCCACACACTTTCATCACCAATTTATAGGAACCGACAGTGTAAGGGAAAAGCAATGAAAGTCATTGTTTTGGGACTTCAAAGCATCTCTGTATCTGGGGAAGGAAATCCTTTCAGTCAGCAGTGCTTTCCCCGCAGACTGCAGGTGGGTGAAAAGTTATACCCAACTGCAAGTGCCCCAGAGCCATAGGGATATTAATGACATACACGAACTATTTAAAAAAAAAATAGTAATAAGAACACCAGGGGCCTAATTAAGAAAAYGAAACGGCAAACTGATTGGTGTGTGCCTTATGTGCAAGTGGTGAACGTAAAGCACAGGCAAAACAACCGCGTGCACCACGTACCCGTGGCTTTATTATTTTCTCAGAGCCACTCGTTGTCAAGCACCGAAGCATGTACGTCTTTAAGATGTAACGCGGCTTAATTTTAATGGCGAAAAACCAGGGGGCCAGGCTTGGAGGGGAAGCAAAGCCCCGAGAGTCCAATCCTGCTCTCACTAGAGTCAGCGAGAGCCTTGCTGCTGATTTCATCCCGAGCAGGATAGAGCCCAGCCTTCGTTTCCGATTTAAGCGACAAGCTGATCGGGAAAGAATTCAGAGATGATTCTTGTATCTGTTCCTGTTATGCCAGACAATTACCGGCATCGAGATCAAAAAAATAAATGGAAAATGTGTTGATTAATCAACAGAAAAAGCCTACTGCACAGCAAAGCGTGCAATTGCACTGCCATGAAGATTTTCTGCATTTCTTGCTGTGAAGGATTTGATAAGAAATCATTTTCCTCATCACAAAGTACAGAACAGAAATCGGAACACACAGGTACTGAGACAAAAGCATTAATCAAAACTTACCTTAATGTCTTGCTCTGAGCTATCAGTTACAGCTTTCTGAGCAGCACTGGAGAATGAATTTGCCACCTGTGGCTGAGCTTCTAGGAGCTTCTTCGGCTTCAAATCCACCAACTTACTGTTTTGTTCTGCTAAATATGCAAATACCACATACAACAGAGTGAGATGCATTTAAATGCAGAGTCGCTACAACAATGTATCAATTTAAAAGGTAGATTTCCTTCCCTTCCCTATCATTTCAAGTTGAAATGTAGAAACTGGAAGAAAAATTGGACTTTTTGCAGGTCAGTTTGATGTTGATTTATGTAATGTGTGTTATATGCATAGATGTTTCCTAAGTTTTCTCAGAAAACGTATGTTAAAAAAAAAGATAGCACTTGGCTAAACAAGTATACACTGTTAAGTGCTTCAAGACAGTAGATGAAAAACATAGAAAAACATAGACAGTGTTTATGTAAATTTACTCCCAATCTGTGCATATCTATATTTTGGTATACAAACACACTTAAAGAGCCATTTATTTTAAGATGACATATAACAATTTATCACACATTATAAGCACTGATAGCCCCTCAAATTTATGAGCTACTAATTCATCCTAAGGCTCCTTGGTACAGCTTCTTAGCCTTAAAATTACAGAATCAAAAGAGCTAGCTTCCTAGTCATATTTTACTAGGAGTTATAGAATACATTGGAGCCAAGGGGGSCATAAAACACTCCATAACTTCATCTAAGGGACAGATGCGAAGTCTGCTGAAGTTCACASACTTCGTCAGCTTCAGGGATCCGGATCAGCGCTCAGATGTTTAACAGCAGAGAAGTTTACCTCCGCACAGTGCCCGTCCCGCGCGTGAATGCTGACCGTGTGACTATGTCACGCACTACACGTACGACTACCTAGGCACACGCACATACTACCGAGGAAGCTGTTRGCACCCAAGCACGCGGCAGGTCTGCGAGCCAGCGTGGGGAAAGCGGGGAACGAGGCAGAGCGCCGCGGGAGCAGAGGCCCCCAGACACGTTGTGCGTGCAAAACCGCGCGAGAAGCTGCCCCAGGAGGGGAGCGAGCGCCGCATCACCCGCGTGCGCGACGCGTGCCTTGCGCCGAACCAGGAGAGGAGCAGTTGCTGTGCTTCCCTGCGGCGCAGCCCGCGTTCTCCGCTGCGAGCAGGCGACTGCTGGCAAGCGTGGGAAGCGCAGCCATGCCTGCTCCGCCRCACGGCTCCTTCCAAGGTTTGCAGTGCTCTGATTAATGCTGGCCAAAATATTTTTGGCACACTAGCCATCAAACGATGCCTGCCTCCAGCAGCAGCGGGCCGGGCCGGGTTACGACGAAGGATAGTTTCCCTTTCCTCCGGCACACCCAGCCACGGTGTCCTTAATTGAGGCTCACATGTAAGTACATGCACGTTCTCACGGGTTTATACATAAACATCATGCAACAACTGTGATATAAGAGGTTCACATTTTATCAGATACATTCACAGCAGCATATGGCAGGATCAACAAATACATATAGGTGCAATATTTAACACCAGCAATTTGCAGTTAAAAAAAATTTTTTTCTTGAGATAGATGGAAGGAACTAAGCTTCAGTAGGGGATAAATTAATTAACGCAGTCAGTAGTGATCCCAAATGTGAAAAGGCCCTTACACCTTTGCGTTTAATGTCCCCGAGAGACTCAACCTTCATTAGAACTTGCTATGAATTGGCAGAAATCCACTGAAAACTGTGAACACTGACTGATGTGTATCATAGTATTAGAGTGCTCTCGGTATTTTTGTCCATCCTCTTCCTCATTCATTTGAGCAATGCTATTCATCCTCCTGGCTAATGTGCAAACTGAACTTCGCAAGGATGTCCCTGTTTTTTTCCCCAAATGTCTTCCCCATGGCAGGGATGAAACGTTGGTAGCAGTTTTGTATCTCTGAGAAGGTATCTCTCAGGAAAAAAAGGCCCACAGAAATAAATGCTAGTAAGTCACTGGGGCTATGTGACAGGAATATTCATTTCCTTATTTTCTATTTCTCCTAAAATGAAACAGTATCTATTGGAAAATCATTTGACAGGATTCTGCTCTAAATCAACTTAAGTCAAACACTGGAAACAATAAATATRTTTTCCTATGTGTTTGGAAATCCCCAAACAAAAAAARATAAARGACATGACTCAAAATTTTCCCACTGAAGACAAGACTAGCTCACTAATGCAACTGAAGGCAAAGAAAGTGCTATAAATGTCATTGGCAGGTTAATTTACAAGGAGTGAATGCTAAATCAAGAGTGTTGGTTTAATATATGGGTTATGCACTTGAGTCTCTTYGGCGTGGGCAGAACCAAGTCAGGAAAAGCGCGCTTTTACTCTTTCTCTCCCGAGGCTGTCCCGGGCGCAGCACACCTCTCCGAGCGGCCGTGGCTCCGGCCAGCTTGTAATGACCCGGAAACCCTGGCAGCAAGCTCACCCTGCCCGCGAGAGACACAGCTGCAGCCACAGGCGCAAGCGCCGGCTCCTGCAGCCAGCCGGGCCACCTCGCCCCGGCCGGGCCGCCTCGGGGGCTCGGCTTGACGCTGCGAGCCTGGGGCCCCCTTCCCCGTGAAACAGGGGAACCTGCCGTCACTGTGTTGCCTATCTTCAGTTTTAACCAAAAGCAAACATGCAGGCAAATGGTTCAAAAACRATGAAGGCGAGGGGTAAAAAGATCTGGAAATGCACAAATTAATAGCTTAAAATTATGAAAGAGACAAACAGCACATCAGCACTGACGATGATGGAGTGTTAGTCATACAAAATACACAAAATAGCCATCATTTAAATTACCCGTTGAATCAAGGTCATTTTCTAGGTTAGTAAGCTCATCTCCACTTCCAGTAAGAGAGCATTCAGGAACCTCCTCGTTAGTATCTATCTCAATATTATCCTCATCCTCATCCTCATCTGTAGGAACATACAGCATGAAGGTTAGTATTTTCTCATGTACATGCATGTACATCATTAAAAACATGAATGCTTTAGAGAAAGAACTGAGCACAGTTACAACAAAAAATGCAAATCGTTAAATAAGTCTGGAAGGAGCTTTCACTCTGTCTGCTCGCGGRCGGATCTTTAAACTGACGCAACTCGATATCCACGCAGGGGGCTCTGCAGGAGACCTCGGCACAAGAAAGGTAGAGCCTGGCCTCAGCGGTGGCTTTTCTCTGAGCTGAACGTCTGGCTAACTCTGAAAAGCACACGTCCTTTTCCTTACCACTCGAAGCGGAATGATTTCCCCTGGGCTGCTGGCAAGGCACAGTGGGAGACGGGTGCCACAGTTGGCGGATGGCAGGTCGGAGTGGTTTTGGCCAGCGGAAGGAGCTGGGAGCTAGGGAGATCCCCAGGCAGGACAAAACGCTTCCTTCGCAGCAGACATCGGCTCACGGAGCAGCCGTCACTGCGCTTGGCGGGGGCACCAGGCTCTCCCACCACTCCTGTTTCTCTTGAAAGGGAAAACCCGTCCGGCGCGCGCCGCGCTCGACGGCGCGGGGCTCGGCTGCAGCGGGAGCACGCTCACGGGCTGCCGCCTTACTGCCCCACTCTGAATCAGCGCTGTTTGTGAGCTACGTACATTTTAAATAGAATAATAATTGTAATTATCCTTTACATTTTTACAGGATCTTTCTGCTGAGTTTCTCAGAGTGGCTTATGAATGTCACTTGTCAATTGGCCCCATAATGTTTTATGAAACAGGCGATTACTATTATTATAATTAGCATGACGATGCGGGTAAATTAAGGCAAGGAAAGAGTAAGTGATCTGAGGAAGATCAAATGGTAAGTGCTGAATCGCAAAGGAGAAAAATTCCTGACTCACATTTTGAATACAAAGAAATAATGAAATTAAATGACATCCACAAAAGCTAGATTAATGCTTTCAAAACCTGTAGTTGCATTGTATTTATCCCTTTTCAGTCTCACATCAAGTGGTACCTACTCTTGTTCAGACTTATAGGCACATTTTTTCCTATATATGTGTGCATAGGTGTAAAAATGACTACAGAGATAGCCAGAGTGTGCCAGGAGAAAGAATAAAAAAACACACACACACACACACACACACACACACTAACTGAAAGGAACTTTAAAGGACTGCATGTCAGGAATAAATACTATTTATAATTGCAGGACTTCTGTACATTCCAACCCCATTCAAACTAAAAGGCTCCTAAATACAGTAACTAGAAGCTATAACCCCGAACACCAGAAGCCCAAGGAGATGTGGACCTAGACTGGCATTTAGCGCTCGCTGCCCGTCTTCACCCCCCGAGCAGCAGCCTGCACTTTGATCCATGCTGCTGATGCGCACATTACCCAGTTGCTTATTTTTTTTCCCCTCTTTACCTCCACAATTGCTGTAATTCTCGCTTTAGGAATCTGTTTGGTGGTGTTTTGTTTTTTATTTTGTTTCCTGGTTGTTTGTCCTTTCTCCCTCAAGCCCTCGGTACCTAAGAGCCCTTCGCAGAGCTCTGCTGGGAGGGAGGCAGGGGAACGAAGCAGAAGGGGGCATCAGGAAGCAAGAGAGGCACAGGGTAAAAAGCAGGCTCTGGAGAAAGGTGGSAGAAAAAGAAAGAGGGACCTGACAGTGGGAGAAGGAAATCTAAGCCACCTCAAGCCTAGAGGCAGTAAATGACTTTCTGAAGCACCCAAGCTGTTCAAAGGCAGCTAGCAAGGTCAGCTAGCAACCAGCAGTCACCCAGCAAGTGCTCATAGTGTCAAACCATCTAAACGAGATGATGGGGTTTAAGACTGCTGGATACTAAGGGAATGCTTAGATTAGATTATTTGATTTTCTTTAATTTAATTTAATACAGTGAGATGAAATCAGAGGCACTGGCTCTGACACCACCGTTTTAGACAACAAAAGAGATGGGAATGTTGAAGACACTTGTCCCTTATGTCAGATAATGACCTGACCTCATATTTCATTTAAAGTTGGCAGGCCTTAGAGCTGAATATGATTACCATGACATTTACACTCTATAAGGAACTGTCAATTACAAGCATTCTTTTAAAGAAATTTTGAAAGTTTTCAAATATTTTTCAAAATGGACAGGTCCTTTGTTTTAAACTACTGTAATTTTCTTCAAGCCAATGTCCTCCCACTGCAATAAAAACAGAAGTATATTTTGGAAGCATGTTCCAACATGACTTKGCAGTTATAAATGACAAAAGGAATAACATGATGAAAAGAAAATAGATATCTTTTACGAAAAGAACAAATTATTAGTGAGAAAAACCTAAAGCACTTGGTCTAGAACCAGGGCCTATATTTAGAAGAGTACTAAAAAAAATGCTTCCTCGAAAAGATATGCAAATGTGGATCCCAGAAAGAGAACGAATTTTGATCGTATTGTGAACAAAAGAACAAAATTAAAGACACGTAATTAAGTCAACAACTAAACCGCATTGGACTGAAGAGAGACTGACACAAGGCAAAATAAGAATTTTTTGGAACTACATCAGTCTGCCAGAGCACTGGTGAAAAAACAAACCAGAGTGATTTTACAGCTAATATATCCTACTATTTTTTAGACTCAGCTCAGTCCTTAAAATTTGCAATTAAACTGATATTCTCTTAAACTGGTTTTGGCATGTCTGCGTACAAAGGAATTGCACTGGACTATCTCAATTTCTAGACAAAGCTAGAAAGTAATAGTTTTCCTAAGCGGGTAAGGCACCTCCTTATGTGGGCTGGATCACATTACCGGGAGAAGCGTACGTGAGCTGCCACCGCTGTTGCATAAGCAGTGCCGGTTCTGTAAGGAAGAAGATGTCTCCAGCCTCCAGTACTGTCTCCAGGTCATCCTTCAAGCTTGTGCATTATCTATATGTTAAGTTTATTTACTTTCAGGTACCGAGTTCACTTTAAGGCTGCAGGATGTGACTTAAGAGAATCTGAACAGCAGTAAAGAAAGCAGAAGTGGGCAATGGAAGAAACGTAGAGTCAAAATGCTGGTTCATGTGTACAAGAAAGCAGGTGTCAGGACAAGAAAGTGCAGTGGTAACTACCAACAGGTGGAATATTGCCTGTTAAAAATATGAATTTGAGGACTTTACCCCAACTTAGCTGGAGACTAAGTATGATGAGTAAGCATGTGCATCCCCGACAAACCATCGCAGAGAAGTAAAATCTTTAATGTAAACTGAAAGCTTTACTAAGTATAGAAGGGTAACGTAATGCCAGCTAGCCCYCTGGGTAGGTTTCTGAACTCCAGCACTTCCTTCTGTCTTTCCAGCTTTTATCACCGATTCCAACATTTTTTTYCCTTTTTTTGGTCCTATGGCACACTTGGATGCTTCTTTTTCTGCATTTTTCCCTCCCTGCTCCTCTAATTTCTCTCTTCTGTTCCATTCTTGTGTTCCTTCTCTTTTCCTCTCCCAATTTTGCCTATCTGGGGGCTTTCCTCACCACAGCCTCTTAACACCAGGCTTGTGTTACCCCCTGTCCTCCCCATTGAGGCTTGCCTCTCTCTGCTGCCTACTCGCCACCTCCAGATACTAGCCACTTCCTCCCAAACGTGTCACCTCAAATAAAGGATGGAGATGCGCCAAAGGGAAGAAAGCACACTACCCAGATCCCAGAAGAGTAGACAGGTGTCCTGCAGCACAGGGACAATACCTAGATAAGATGCCAATTCCTTTGCCCCATTGCTGCTGGGAAAAGGGAGGTTATTTGGATCCTGTCTTGATACTATCCCTGGACCCATCTCAAGGCATYCGCTTATCAGCCCGAAGCTAGTAGGACACCTAATAAATTCAAAGCTGCCATCCTGAACCCTCTGGCTGTTGGCAGAAAGAAATATTTTCTGTCTCACAAGCCAAATAACCTCCTGAAAAAGACTGGATTTCGTAGAAAAGGATGCTGCTTATCCAGGAAAGTTTCTCCTTGCCATAGGCATTWGAGTTTCTCAGACCATGATTAAATAAAGCCTTTTAACAGAGGATGTAGCACCAGTGCCAAAACACAAAACTCTCAATGAGTTTATAGAAATACTGAAAGACAGCAGATCTTCACCAGCAATACTGAGCAAAATCCCAAAGCTGAAATTTCWTTTTTTTTTCTGGAAGAACTGAATTGAGGAAGAGAAAAATGATTTGGTACATTCYGTTTTGGTAAATTAAAATGTATCAATCAATGCAGACGAAGAGATTAATGAAACATAATGGCCAAGAGAGCATGGAAGACACAAGATATTACTATAAGCTTGTCTTTGGGAACTATATAGGGAATATAGTACTACAGAGAGCAGCAGWACAACTACATGTGAATGCAGCTGGGGTAATATTCAGAATGTAGTCATAAAGAGGAGACATTGTTTATTAAATCCTAACTTGTGTTGGAAATCAAAAACTGAAAAAGCAAACCAGAAGCAATTATAATTTATTTGGATTATAAAGTGTTGGTGTCGTTTCAGAGAACTATTCTATTTTAGAAGAATGAATTTCTTGAGTAGAGATGTGGTGTGGCATCTGAAATTACGAACAGTGTGTTGGAAATACGTGATAGATGGACCATAAARAAAGCTTTCTGAGAAGGAATGAGTACAAGAGAGTGCTATAATATGCATATTGACAGGAAAAGAGYGCAGAGGAGTAAGAACAGACAGGGAATGAAAATTGGAAGTCCAAAGGGAAGTTCAGATAACTTGGACAAACATCTGCACGAACAAAGAAAAACTCATGCAGAAAATACAAACCAGGGAGATAATGCCGAAGTCAAAAATCAGTGATGTTGCTGTATGAGACAAAACCCAACAGATTTAATGGTGAAAATGTCAAACAAGTCATTGTTGATATTCATACTTGTCTCCTCCTTTGAGAACACTGAAACTCTGAGCACACATGCACTCAACTTGTATATACTTCTATAYGGAAGATATATCTACGCATCGGCTGCAGAGAGCAGCCGGAAGCAGATCTTGGGTCTGTCTGCAGGCAGGCACTCAGATGTACTGGAAGAGGGACAGAATCTGCCTAAAGTCCCACACGCGCTATGGAACAACGGAACGAGGTAGCAGGCTGCATTTGGAAGAGCTGCATCAAGTTTTACTGCAACGAYGAGATGGTGGGAGGCTACTGAAGAAATGGCATGATGCGGTTATTTACAGAAATTAGAGAAACCAGGGAGGGAAATCCAGTCCCCTTGAAAGCAATAATCCCCAAAGTTTGTCCAAGTTTCTTGTTATCTAGGCTAAAGAACCTGAACCCTGGTCAACATAGGGAATGAAATACTCTCCTTAATGGGAGACGAACAGTTCAAGACTGTTTGCACAAGCGTTAAGCGCACAGTTCCTCTGAGATAGCCGATAAATCTAACGAAGGACAGAAAGAGCCAGCAGCTAAATTCAGTGAATTTCTGATCTGGCAAGGCCATATCTTAGAAAATGTCATAGTGTGGCATCATTTAGCAACACTGCAAGCAACTTACTGCAGCCCGGCAGGGTAACTGCTACCTGACTGAACACTCGGGATGCGCCCAAAAGCGTGCCTCACTTTGAGGGGAGACCTGGCAGGAACAGAAAAACCTATGAACAAGCAGGATAAAACCATGAGGAAGAAGTGATCAAATACAGTCGGATAGGGAATTAGAAACAGTGGAGAGGGACGAAGAACATCACTGTATACCAAATATACAGGGAATGTGACATTTTACTCCCACGGCCTGCTCAACCCAACAGGTAACTTTAAGCACTGGCTTTGGCCCATTGGCTTTAAAAGGCTTGGCTAAACCCTCAGATGTGATGTACTCTCACAAGTTTAATACAAATGTTTGGAATTGGGAAAGCCCTGCAATGGAAACCACTGCCAATACCCCTTCCCTTTTTCTTCTCTTTTTAAGAAGTTTGCAGTTGTCCCTTCTGGCTTGAGCACACTCTGAAACAATTTATTTGTCAATTTAGAGAACTTTTATAAAGTCTTACTCTGTACCAACGATTTCATTTAGCTATTTATCACGAAACAAGAACTATGTTGGCAAGCTTGATTTACTGGATAAAGAGAGGAAAATTGAAGACCAGACTTAAAGAGAGACATGCAACAAACYGCTTTTCTCTTCAGTTTTACAGGAAAGGTAGGATTTTAGAATGCAATAAGAACACATTTAAACATATAACATATGTATAAAATATATATAGTAGAGAASAAAAAAAAATCTCATTGCTGAACCTACATGTGCTGCAAATACAAAGCTGGATTTCTCTAACTCTCTGGTTTACAATTAAATGTTAGTATGAGAAACACAATTTCCCCACAGAATATGTAGGAGACAGTAAAAGAGCAAGAAGCCTSTACTGAAACGCGTGTTCAGTACCCATTTGAGTTTGAGTGACACTACATTACTCCTGCTTGTAGCACTGGCAGCTATATGAATTTTAATGACATTTCAAAGTCAGTTTAATAATATTATACCAATATTACAACTCAAAACCTGCGAAGGCAAGTGGTATGTCAAAAGACTGCCATTTAAAAATCAAAAGGTTATTGCTCCCACCTCCCATGTGCCTTCTTTAAAATCTTTTTAAAAGTCTTTTGAACACATTTAATAAAAATAAAGTTCTTAAGTATTTCTAATGTTTTTTCCCCCAAATACTATGGCCCTACTTCTACATAAAATATACATTGGAGGGACTGTAACCAATGATAATGAAATTCTGAAAATTATGGGCAATGGCATATCTGCAAATAACATGCCCATACGAGTGACTGGCTCACATAAATGTCACCTCCTTGCAATCACATATACCCTTTTCTTTTAATTGTTGGAAATTAAGTGATACAACCCTGATTTGGAAAACTTATCTATGGCCAGTCTTTTGATATGTGCATCTGATGCACAACAATTACCTACACCGCTGGTTTGAAGTGTGAATAAAAGTGATGCCCAGAAAGGTCTTCTCTGGTTTCCAGGTTGCCATAGGAATAAGATACGAGTTTCCTTAACTCACCTCCAGATGCCTTTGACCTTTCTTTCAACTTTTCTGCAGCCATTTCAGTGTAGCTAGGAAGTTCTGACATCTTCACTCCAGATCGAGCTTCTGCTATTAGCTGACGAGCTCGCTCTCTCAGCTGCCGACGCCGCTCTTCATCTTGCTGCTAAGATATATTGAACAGTTGCCAACTCAGTAATTGACAGAAATGCAATTTCATTCTCAATCTGATCATCATGATAGTAACTGGTTTACAGCATGGTGCTTGGCCCACATTATAAATAGGATGCTCCGTATCAGTTGGGTGTCACACCACAATTTTTAAAGACATCCATGGATCAGACTTTTTTTAAAGTGTTCTCCAAATTGTTATTGGATTAGAAAATTATTTGCAATTTAAAGCATCTATAAACTACATTCTGTAAAAATAGGCTGATTAAAACGATTCTCAGAAACTTTTGGTTCAAAGTAGTAACTACAAAAAGTTTTACTGTGGCTATAAAAATGGTTTTAGTAAATTGAATTATTAGTTTGAGTAGCGTTCTATCATAGCTGAAATGAGAAGCCAGATGCTGCTCTTCGTTACTCCATTAACCAAGCTGACTTCAAAGCATAAGAAGGCATCCAAGGTGAGGTATAGAAGGGAATCCAGCCCATGGACTTCAACAGATAAAGCTTCTTAAACAAAGGAGAAACTAATGAACAATAGACTCCAGAGTGAAAAAGACTTTTCCTCACTTTAAAATGCACTATTACTGCGGGTTTTGTCATTAAGTAAAAAGATCATATGATTTACTCTAGCAATCATCGCGATAGTGCTGGTCTACTAAAACCTGTAACTATGTTAGGATACTAATATTTCAGTTATATAAATTAACAAAAATTTATTGCATGAAAGTTTGGACAAGGCTAACATGCCTCAACTAAAAATATGGATAAAAAAGATGCATCCAAATATATCTATGAAAGTACATTAAACCATAACGGAAACACAATTTCAGTTTTCGTCTTAAAAATTTGAATTTTTCAAAGTTAGGGAAAACTTTACATGACTGGCTCCCCCCTCCCCCAGTATTACAAATACTYGTAAGTGCGACAAAGGCAGCATCTGGCTTTAAGTCGAATTCGTCTGTAACTCTGTATTATTGATATAATGTACAGGATAAAAACAAAATATTTGCCACTGGCCTTAACGAAGTGGAATACAGCAAAATGCCTAATTTTGGAGAGCAATCTTGGCACCTTTCCTACCCAACAAGGAAACAAACATTACCCACCTGCAGATGCTGGGAAGAGCTGCGCCTAAGTGCTATTTTGCTTAAGCAATCCTTAATAAAACAAGCCCAAAATACTAATTAGGTACACTTCAGCCATTTCCATGTAAATTGTTTGTTTGTAGCTATTTACTCATCATTGTTCTCGGCACAATAGCAAAAATGCAAATGAATGCATCCGAATGCAGCCCTAATGGGACTCTCCGCGGAGAACCATTAGCCCAGAGGTGTGCTGTAATTCAATCCTCCAGCAGCCAGATTTAGCCTCATTAACAGCTTGCATGGGCAGGTTACAACTCATAAAACCCTACAGTAAACACGGCATATGGACACAGCACAGTATCGCGCCTCTGAGTGACAGAGCCGCCGTTCCCTATCAGATGGCCGGGATTTGCGCTTCTGCTCAGGCCTGGCGCTGGGAAGGCGCCTTGGCCGGCTCCCGGCACCCTCGCCGTGGGCACCTCCTCGCCCCTCCGCCGCTCCAGCACCCTCGCCGTGGGCACCTCCTCGCCCCTCCGCCGCTCCGGCACCCTCGCCGTGGGCACCTCCTCGCCCCTCCGCCGCGCCGCGGAGCAGCGGCTTTCTCCAAAACCTGTTGACGAACACATCCGAGAGGCAGCCCGAAAGCTGCTCCAGCCACTAGGCACTCCCCGAGCTCCGTTTAATTTAATTCACAGCCAGCCAACTGACACAGCAACCAATTTTCTTTCAACCCACGGTATTTGGTAACGCTAATTGCATTTAAGTTTACACGAAATAAGATCGCTCGGATCTTTACTGCTTGCAATTCCTAGTGTAGGCGAACTTGTGGCTTTGATTTAAATGACTTTTWAAAAGGAGTGGGCAAAATTTATAGTGAGGCTCCTGTGTGGTTTAATGCTGAGCAGTTTCACCCACTGGACCGCAGAGAGCTTAAAAAAAAGCCCGGTTACAATTTTGTGACAAATATACCCTAAACCGAGGGGCCTGATCCTCTCCCCATCCTCCTGCCAGCGAACTTGCCTCCTGCATTATTAGCACAGTCATTAGCATCCCGGGATCTCCAGGCAAACACCCATTACCGGGCCTCGTGTTTGCGCTGATTAAGCCAATCATCACCGGGGAGGATAAGAGAAAAGCAGCGTATTTATTGCTGAAATTCAATTCATGTGTTCGGGCTGCCGAGCGCCGGGCCTGGCGGAGGGCGCACGGGTGCGAGGGGCCACCGAGGTTAGATCAGGAGAGGTCCGTAAGCCGCAGCGATTAAGTTCTGAGTTAGCGGTGCAATTACCTAAAAAGCAACCCAACCCGCTGGATTCTGGAAAGTAAAGCGCTGCGGAGAAGTTACACAGGCACGAACCCCGATACCCTCCTGTTTGGAGGAGGAAAGGAAAGCGGTGGGGGGGGGGGAGAAGGACCGGTTCAAACACACCAAGAGAAGATCTGCGGCGAGGGCAGAAAGGACCGYGCAAGCCCCCGTACAGCGATCTTCGCAGAACAGTTCAGTCTCGAAGAGAAAACCGGGCGGATCTTCCCCCCCTCTGACACGCATCCGACGTGCCCCCGAGACGCTCCAGTTTTTACTCTGCTCTTTTCCCTCCCCYGATGACTTGGGAACGGTCTAAAAATCTGCCACATGGCTGCACAGCAAGTAAAACTTCCCCATTTAAGGACAAACTCTTCAAGAATAAGTAATGTAATTCCTTGTTTCCCTCCTATAAAAATGTATTGGTATGCAGTTTTTATATTTCACAGTTCACCGCCATCTCGGCAAGCTTTCTTCCACTGCTTCAATGGTGCTACTTTTAATTTTATCCTCCTTAGTCCTAGTAATTAAAGTGATCAGCAGTGGCATCCCAATGGCTTTGACACAGCTGCAACCCCCCGAGCAGACTTCTGCTTTTAAGGGGAGCGGGGAGAAAAGGGGGCTGGAGTTGCRTCGCACGGGGAGGGGGGGAGAAAACCGAGCTGCCCCGCGCCGCAGCTTCAGCCCGGCGCCCTCTCCGCAGGCCTTCGCCTGTGAAAACCGCTGCCGCCAGGGGGTCCTTTCCGTACTCGCCGCCCACGGCGGAGACCGTGCCCCGGACCTGCGAGGGTGAAGGGGGAGGCGAAAGCCCGGCCGGGCGCTCGGCCGCCCGCTCCCCAAATTTGGCAACTTGGGGGAGGCAGCGCATCCCTCGGCGCCGGGCAGAAACACGCCGGCGGGGGCATGGGGGGGGGAGGAAAAAGAGGAAATAAAATTACAAGGTCTTTTAAAGGTTTGGGCAGGCCGGCTTTTACCGCGACCTCGGACGCGCTCGTAAAGGGCCACACCTGCTCGCCTCTCCGGGGCCGGCCGGCCTCGGCCCGCGCCAGCGAAGAGCGGCCCGCGAGCCGGCGGATCGGCCTTCCTTGTTGCAAAGCAGAGTGGAAAGTCAAGATCTTTCTCGGGTTTGTCCCATCTGGTCAGATTAAATCTTTGCTCGCCCCAGGGACGCCGGTCATGCTTGGGCTGCGCTGCCGTTTCAGAGCAGCTCGACCCAGGCAGGTAGCGAGGCGCAAAACGAGGCGCGGGCCGGGGGCGGCCGCCGCGCAGCGCGGGGCCGCGCTCGCCCTTCGGAGCCACGCACGGCTCGGGGGGAAGCGAGCGGCAGAGCAAAGGGAGCCGTAAACACCCCGGCCGCTTTCCGCCGCCAACCCCCACAAAGCACGCACGTGGCGCGAAAACGGTCTCGACGGAAGCGGACCCAAGGCCGCCCGGGCGGCCGGCGAGACGAGCCGCAGCGAAGCGCGCGCAGCCCGGCGCCTGAAACCGCAGCGCTCGCAGCGCACGTCGTCGCAAAGCTGCCGCCGTCGGGCAGGATCAAATCAACCCACATCAACCCAAAAGACCCCAAACTCCGAGCTGAACGCGACTGCGAAGTGGAAAATGACTCCTTGAACCGAGGCTGTATTTTTAACGACGTGCTAGCCAGCAAAAAAAAAA
>NW_028186411.1:965863-967403 GCF_003343005.1 Rhea americana | reverse complement strand
AAAATGTCCTGCAAACTGCTGGCAGCTTGTTTTTAATGGAAAATACCAATCGCCTAGGATCTATACCTAGCCTTTTGCCAATAATGAGAAAACTTCACCTTCTGTCCCCAGCAATTCTTAGGAAATCTTTTGCTGTTATTCCTACAAATCCAATTACAGATTGTTGAGTAGCTAGTGGAGTAAGCTTATTGAGGAGTGTCACATCACTAAGTCGTGCGTATGTGTTTCAGTTTGTAATGTGGTCTGAGCCGCTGTAGAGGTGTCAACTTAAAATGCAAGTAAGTAGCAGAACAGGGCTAATCCCAGCCACTACTCCCCTGCAGCCAAATTGTAGCGCAATGAATGACAGTGGAAATGCAAAGATGCCACTGTGCTTATCACACACAGCCAGATGGTGGACCTGGATCAATGCACACATGCCACGATCAATGCATTTGATAAAGAATTAAGAAGAAAACTGTACATGTTATCAAAGAACTTGTACATGGCATAATTATGATTCTGCATGTGCTTACTGATGATATTGGAGACTCAGAGGCAGGTGATAATGAAACTGATAGGAAGAAATAGCTTAAAGGCTACAGCATATGGCCTCAGCACTAAGAAATCTTGTCAAATAGTTCAGAAAGCTTTTTTAACTGTTATTACAGGCTGCTCATAGTGCAAGCTGGTGGCAATGTTTTAATTTTTTTTTTAATCTGAAATGTCAAAAAGTTGCAAAAGCTGTACTTTTCAGAATGGCTCAGAAAATAATTAAGACACTATTGTGTTTTAAACACACACACACACAACTRCAGGCAGAGTCAGCACTCACAATTTTTGCTGCTGCTGTTGTGTGTGTTTTTTTTTTTAATATATAATTTCGTGCTCCCTGAATGGCTGGTTTGGGAATTTAAGGGAGCTTGTGATCGTTTGAGGAATGTGTTTGGCCAACGATCTGCCGCTTCTACAGACACCACTTTTGACATCGCTGCTAATCAAAGATAGAGCATTTGACTGTCACCATCTGCACTCCACCGGCCGCGTTAGAGCCACCTTGGGTAAGAAAGAAGGCAATTAAAGATGCATGGAAAACGGTATAAAGTCGTWAAAAAAAGTATACACATTTCCAACGTACAAAAGGAACCTAAAATACCAATTCTCATGCTCCAGTTGATAGATGAGCTGTCTAATCAACGCCTGGACGTAACTTAAGTGCTCTCATTAGTGCGGAGACCTTCAGGCTAAATAAGRCTAAATCCCTTAAAAATTGCTTCTGCAATAGAAAAATCCCCCTCACCGTTTTCCTCTGCCTAAATCGTATCAATTAGAAAGCGAGCGAGGGGGGCAGAGAGGGAGGCATTTGCGCACGACTCCGGTTCAGCCGGCGCCGCGGGGCCGGCGCGCCGCCTCCGGCCGCGAGGGCTTTCGGCGAAGGGAGCCCGGGAGCAGCCGGGGCAGGAGGGCGGCGCAGCCCTCGCGCAGCGCCGTCGCCCTCCCGCCGCCTCAACCTTTCTCCTTCCAGCGACGCCGGGGCCCGGCGCGACGGAGGGAGCCGGGC
>NW_028186411.1:848832-965748 GCF_003343005.1 Rhea americana | reverse complement strand
CTTCAAAGCGCTCGCCCCCGCGCCGGCCGCCGTCGGCGCGGGTCAGGCACGCCGAAGCGGGGAGCCACCGCGGCCGGAATCAAACAAAGCCCAATTAAACTAATCATAACGTCCCAGTGAACACGAGGAAGCTCACCTGGTATTTCTGGGCTTCTCGTGCGAATTCCCAACTCCGCTCGGTGCTGGGGACTATAATTACCCTGACCAAAATACTGTGAAATTACCGCTCTGATCTACTAATGGCTGCAAAAAATCGAGCCGTCGTGGTTTCATGCCAAGGGGCCGTAGCAAGGTGGCGCAATGCTTTCTGACAGAGACGACAACTTCTGAAAAACTCCAAAGGGAAAATTAACGGGATGTGGTTTATGTTGCCAAGGCCTGTTCATTAATTACCAATTTAATCGCTGCTGGAGGCATGACATTACAGCAATCTGGCTGGAAGTTCTAATAGATTATGAAGACCACCTAAGACGAGTGACCAAGAAACGTACAAAACAATTAATACTGTTTCACTGCTATCAAAGACGCTCAGATTATTGTACATCAAGTGAAGCAAAAGAATTAGTAGCTTCACAGTGCCACCACTAGGAACTGTAAATACAACGGCACACAATTAGTAATGCACATGTGACTTTCCGTTCAAGGCATATATCCTTGGGAAAGCCGGAACACGATAAGGAGAACAAAAGGAACATTTTCAACTGAAATGAATAAAGATTTTAACTCTGCCCTTGCGCRCGCTGAGCAATAGCGGAGCAGGCAATGCAAAACCCAGCTCTAAGTCACGGCGATACCGCCCCGGGATTCCCGACGGCGGGCGCCGAGCAGCCGCCGCCATCGTCACCCGCGACGTAAAAAGAGCATCCGAGCCGCGAGCAGGCCCAGGGCTCGCTCCGAAACACGGAGCCCCCTTTCCGCGCACACCCACGCGCAGGCAGGAGGCACCGAAGTTTTTGAACTGGCGTCGTTCGGATGACCTTAAAACGCAGCTAATAAATGTGGCTGCGCGTGTCCACGGTACGGCTGCAGACTCCGCAGCGCCTTAGATTTACACGCGGATATCAAGCAGCTGCGCATTTGTATTTGGGCCAGATGCTTGACTCGTGTGAACAGATGTAGAAAATGGAAATAACAGCAAGAAAATGCAGCCGAGGATCTYGAGCATTTTTATCTAAAACTTGAACCGCGTAACATTTGTCTTGCATTAGCAAAAGTTACACTTTCTGTACAAAGCCCTATGGTACCAAAACGACAGTGCATACTGATTCTACCGAGAAATGAGTTTCACTCGCACTAATTGATTTGTTTTCCCAGCTACGACAGCGAGCTGTATATCCTGATATTTCTGTGTAGCGAAATATCACAACTACATAGTAAGAAAGTCCTTAAGCATATCACATATGCAGTCAAAAGATGTAGCACCTTCTTGGAAAGTTACAGATTATTTTTTATTTTTCACGTATCAAATAACGTGAAATAAAACAACCTGTTTGTTCTCGCCATCAAGGAAACGGGATCGGGCTATCTCGACCTCAGCATGTCATTATAAAGAAGTAAATATCAGTTCAGGTGTTTTTTGAAGTGTTCAGTCAGCAGGTCTAACCTTCATTTAAAGAAAAGTATATGGTTAAAACAGCTATAAAACTTGGAATGGTCATGAAATGTAAATACTATCCAGCATAGTCTTATCAGCTTAAACCATATTTAACCACTCTATAGTGGCATACATACAAAACATATAAATGAACAACAGGGAATAAGTTACCAAAGCTCAGGGRTTACCAAAATAATGTTCAATCTTTTTACCAATTAGATGGTAACTGCTTCTTTGTAATCTCAAGAAGATCTCATGATCATATCTAAATCTGGTCGCAATTATCGGCACGACAGACTAGTCTTTTCTCAATCAATATTTTCCAATTAATATTAAAAGACCAAGGTTGCCATCTGCAAAGTCTTACAACTCAGTAAATATGCGTTGGATGTTTAATTAATACAAGTCAGTTTTTCTTTCTTGGTTTTCTTATAAAAATAATTCAGGAGTAATTTGGTAGTGCTCCCTTAAATGAACAAATATTACCACCTCAATCACATTTATTTTCCAACTAGGAATACTGCAAAAAATGTCACCAATGACCTAGATGCCTTTCCTAATGCAACATAACTAGTTTCGAGCGTAAATAAAAATTACTGAGTAAAAATATCCGGTACTTGTTTTCAAGAACCTGTTAAGAATACTGGGAGCAAACAATACTCGCACTGGTCCATTGAGTTCAAGGCATCTTTCAATCAAATTAAAAGGTCTGACTTCTGTTGTCTACTGTGAATTTGCGTTCTGTATCACACCTGTACCTGCTSCCTACCGTATACTTTTTGGTCACATAATAGAGCAGGATAGTTAGGAGCTTTTTTGCTCAGAAGGGCAGGGAGATTATTGCAGGATGTGACCAATAAATGGAACAGTTTAATAAAGCTTTTTCTGAGCATTTAAAATCATGTTTTATTTTCATTTCATTGCTGATGGAACATCCCATATCYGTGCAAATGTATGCATTCAAAATTAAAGTATACAAATTCATCTAATTTCAGATTTTCATTGGTTTCTGCAGGTTTTCTAAAAAAGACTTCCATTTCCACTAGTCCACGGCATACGCAAAAATTATCATTTTGCACTCAAATATTTATGAAAATGAAAAGTAATGGACAAAACAGATTGATACCTGAAGTAGAAAGAGCCTATTAAATACGAATTAGATACAGCTGCAACAAGTCCTTTGAGCAAGCGAGTAACAAAAAGCAATATTCCGAGCAGAAAGAAGCAACCTTTTAGCACAACCCTTTCTCCTTCCTCCTCTACTGGTCGCAGACAGAGTTTGCCTGTTTTTGGTGAGCTACTTCCTATCTGCAAATTCTGCTACAAAAGCTGAATATAGTCCCCACTGTTCTTTTAAACATATTTTTTATATTTAAGCAGGTATAACTGTCATTCCACTTGAATAAATATTTAATAATGGCARTGAGGATAACAGATATCTCCCTGTATAGTAAGTAGGCTAGCAACAGTTGCATTTAAGCACAGCAGTAGTATAACAATTGCTCTCTGAAAGCACCCCCTCAGTTTATATTAACCCAGTTTAAATACTTATTTTATAAACTGAATCTCTCACAATTTTTAGTGCATCATCCTCACAATGCTGCTGCAGAAGAAGAATTACCATTTTCTTATTTTACAAGGGGCAAAAGATGTGCAGTGATTCCCTTSGGGTGTCCTAGTAGTCAAGTCCTGCGTCCCAACACCTATGCTAGACCCTAAATATCCGAAATCTTTGGCCAAACCCATACGAGAGGCCCAGTCCTGCACCTAAATTCACCAAGGAGGCATCCTTAGCTCTTGCAAAACCCAAATAACTTTGGGCAGATCTGTGGCCTGTTTTAGAAAGAATATCACCCCCTTTTCCACTTTACAAAAAACAAGTTAGAAGAATTTTAAGTCAGGCACACATGATTTCGGAGATGCCAGAAGTAAGAGTGCTGGGCACAATCTTAATTTTCATCTTTCTGTGTATCCATTGGAATAAAGCCTTATCAGGGCATGACCGTACACTTTTGCTATATCCCTCTGTCTAGAACTGACAGCTCTTACTCAGTGACGTTCAATACTCTGGTTTATCTTCCATGTTTCACTGGRCCCACCAATTTGTAGCATCATTCTTTACTACACAATATTCACATCCTGCTCTSTAGGCAGAATTATTAATTTCTTCACGGGCTTTTCTACTATGCTCACCACCATAGCATTTAAGTGCCTCAAAAGCATTAAGCATATTCCCTTCTCACAGCACCCTGTGGTGGTATGACCCTGCTCTTTGGATGAGCAACGAGACAGAGAGATCCAGCTAAAAGGATCTAACAYGGGGTGCTTGCTCGGGGAAGCCTACCACCTGCTTTTTTCCGTGTCCTAAGCTTTACGTAGTCCTTTCTGTGTCTAAAGCACAGCTCCCATTGACTTCCCGCACAAACTGGGATGCTCAGTACACCTGCAAGTCCAACCTTCGCCTCCAGAAAGGAAGRATACGCAACCAATGACCACTTGGAGGAAGTCTGGCTCAAATAACTTAACAGCACCGATTGAGAATTCGGAGGCAAAGGCAGCACTACGTTTAATTCTTCCAGGCGCCGTAACCATGACCTCATCCTTTTGCTCCTTGCAATCCCCGCTTCATTCACTGGACACTTTGCAGTTTCTGCATCCAAAAGTCAGAGTTCCCGTGGACAGACAGCCTGCTACATCGCCTCAGTCCTCTGAGTTAAATGAGGCACAATTGCTTTGGGAAAAAGAGTATCTGACCACATAATTACAGACTGCATCATAATGCATATCCGCCAAGGAGGTTAATTAAAGTTGCCTGAGCGTTTTTTAACTCCTAACTCCATTCTCCGTAATCGCAYCGGCTTCACAACCATAGCCATTTGAGTTTACAGAGTCAACGACGGCTGCAGGAAATTTCCATTCTTTACGTGGATCAGTCATTAAGGGAGAATAAGACAAATATTTTGCCACCAGCCTTCACAAATATTTGCTGACAATGGAATTAGGCTGAAATTCAAGAATTATGGATTCCACTCCCAATTTGGTAAGGTACGTTTACCTAGGGGAAAAAGACCTTTCAGCCTCGCTCTTCCTGAATATTTCCCATTTTGGTCCTGGTTTCCTCTAGCTTGCCACTTTACCAGTTAGGTTGCACAGACCAGCCCCAGTCTCCTCACCTTTCCAACACCTCATCCCAACCAAGCCCCAGCTGCTAGCAACCATCGCTACAGATTGATGTTTTCACACTGTAACTGCGGGGAGCAGTTTTGCCAGTCCAAGCACTGTACCATTAATCACGAGAAAAGGGGGGTTAAATAAAAATGAGGAAGCCAATAAAAAGGCTCTGTGGGTTGAAAGCTAAGTGACTGCAGCCGTTATGCCAGACTGGAAACAACAGAAATATCTCGCAAAAGTACCTCTGCATCAAGTGCACGTACATCAAGAACAGGAGCAGGAAGGTAGAGCTGTCCATAAATCTCTCTGGAGGAACGAGATCCATAAGGGGATCAGGTAAGTCTGTCAATATGTTCACAGAGCTCCTAAGTTCACTTTCTAGCCTCCAAAATGCAGCATCAGTTTTAAGGCCATATCTATGATTCTCCCCAAACCATAAGCATGTTTTCAAGGAGTTTTGATCAATGCAGTCTCTTCTTAGGCTCAATATCTGAATACAGGCTTAAACACTACAGTTTGCAGAGCTCATGGTTCTCAGAAGCACTAAAGGAGCAGATCTAGTGGTGAAAACTGTTTCTGGAAAAAAGGAGAGAAAAGAAACTGAGCTAAAAAAAATAAGAGCTGAGGAAGCAGGCAAAGACTAAATCAGGTGAAATGAACAGTGATGGAAGATAATGGAGCAGAAGCCACAGAGAGAAGACATTTAAGGCAAGAAAGAGTAAAGAAAGCAGATTTCAGGAAAAAAAAAGAAGAGGAGAGGGAGTTGAAATGCATAGGACAAATTGCTGAAATGGACAGTATGAGAGAGAGCAAAGTACAAGAAGACACAAACTAAAGAAGGGGAAGAGGGTACAGCCTGGCAGGCAATGAGAAAGAAGTGTGAGATTCAGAGGAGTAGCTCAAAAGTTATAAAAGGAAATTCAGTGTCTTAATCTTCTGCTCCTAAAATTTCACCAATTTCTGAGTAAAGTAAGTGAAAATAGTGATATGGGCCTACCCTCAGAGTATAAAAATAAGAAGATTAAAAGACAGAGCAGCAAAGAAGAAAACTCAAGGAAATCGGATAAACAGCCAAGAGAAAGAACACATCATGGAAAAATGGCCAGTACTTCCTGAGASACCAGTTAGCAGCCAATAAAGAGACAATAGAGATTTTAAAAAATAAAAATAAAAATGAAAAGCAAGCCAGAAATACAAGACTACTGAAATATATCACACAGTCTTGATTCCACCACAGGAAGGGTAAGGCTTAGGCTGAAGAAGGTCAAACATGGATTTCTTTTGAAAAAGACTGCTACCTAAACAAATCAGATGAGCACACACCAAATGATGACAGTGGAAGAAATCCATGCTTATGACCAGGGAATGGACTTGGAAATTTCCTCTCTTTTCTTGACTCCAAGCAGCAATACAACCCCATGCACCAAATATAGTTCTCACTTKTTGACTATGAAAAGAGCCATAGTTCTCCTATGGCAAGTGCAAAGAAGCACGGCAAAACCTATGAACCAAGATTCTCAAAAGTAACTAATGACTTTGCAGGCTTAGCTGGGATGACTGATTTTTAGAGCATACTCCTTCTGAAAGACATTAGGTTGCATTAAGTTCTTTTCATGAAGATAYTCATGAAACTTGCAGTTGCACATTTAAGAGCTACTTTTGAAAGTACAGGCCTTGGGGATCTCTTCRAAGTATCCTCGTTTAAAATCACATCTTCCTACTTTAAGGCTTTTCTCTTGAATCGCCCCCAAACCAAASCAAACCAAACCAGGAAACAGCTTAATCCAACAGCCGGCACAAAGTGTGGAAAAATTTGCATCAGCATCAGTGTGATTTGGACAACACAWTGAACATTATTCCAAACAGGACAGACAGCTACATTCTGCTAATACAGACTAGAAAAAGATGCTTGAGTCAAAGTTCTTACTATYAGCCCTGAATAGTAGTAGTCTCCTCTATTTTTCAAGAAGCAGATAAGCAATGGCCTGTAGTAAATTGGCATCACTRCATTAAATTAAGAAGTCTCATCTCTATGACCATCAATTATGTTATAGAAAAATGATGCTCCTCAAACAGAAATCAACARTTGATTATAGAAATACGTATCTGATATTGGGGGGCAGGTTTAGCTCAGTTGGTTAGAGCATGGTGCTRCTAATGCCAAGGTCGCGGGTTCAACCCCCATATGGGCTACGCTGAGGCTTGGACTAGATGATCTCCAGAGGGCCCTTCCAACCTYACCATTCTATGATCTATGTTCTATATATTTTGATGAATCTACACATCCTCATTCACAGTATCCATGTGTGTGGATAGGCATATAAACCTGCCAGTTTTATATAACTCATAAACCACAAAAACAATACAATAYAGCAGTCTCCATTATAAATTCTTCCCCTTCACAATGAGTACCTCTCACATTGAAATACGTTAGGAGAGTGTTAGGCTTGGTAAGTCAAGCACTCAAAAGTTAGGAAATGTCGGAATTAGGTTAGTTGTACAGTCTTGCGTTAGTTCTCGCTGTATTTCACATGGTCTTTAATTGCATAACTCAATTTTTTTCCTACAGGACGCTTGTTTCATTCAGYGGTTATGATTGACAATGCTCAGTGAATAAGCAACTATTCAGTATTTCACTGCACCCTCACCATTCATTATTCAAACTTATCTCTGAACACAGAATTATTTTAATTTGTCCTGGGGCATTCTTCACTATCATATCTAAGAGTTTCCAAACCTCATCTCCACAACACCTTTACGAGGTGAGGAGCTATTGTTATCCCTATTTTATAGGCAACTGAGGTCAAGAGTGACCTTGCTCAGATGCCCAATATCTGTTTTTTCCAGACAGCTCAGTATTTCAGACAGGCTTGGACAACTTGTTCACAGCACCACTCTCGTTGCCTTGCCTACAGCTGGGTACATTGCAAACTTCCAGAAATCAGCCCCCAAGAATCTCAGGACGGAAATCAGAAAACAAGAAATCTGCCACCTCAAATACGTTGGGTTCAAGTTATCTTCCCAACGTCATGAAGAACTGATGATAGAGGCAGCATTTGGTCCTGCAAAACCATACTCAGCTGTCATACCTACAAGATTTCCCTTCCTTTTCCTGCAATTCTCCATCTAATTCACTTTTCAACTTCTGCAAGAAATGAAATAAGGTCCCATGGGTAAGAGGGTAACCTGAACTACACAACTCTGTCTCTCGCTCTGAAAACTCTGTCCCTATCTCTTATYCCTCAGCTGGATCTCATGGCCTAGATACACTTTTGTCTAAGTTCAGAGTGCAGTCTATCTCCTCGCCATCTACCTGTGGCATCTCTCCTCTGTATACAGGTGGGGTAGTTTCTTCTCTCTTCCTGTTTGGGTATCATCAGCAGGACCAGTGTGAGCCCAAGAGAGAAAGTTCGGTTTTCCACTACTATGATGTGTACTAAAACAGGCCCTGATAATTAGGGGAGCAACTGTAAAAGAAAGTCTTGCTGTGTTGTGTCCACTTGGACACTCTTTTCTGATATTTACTAACTTYCCTGAACTTTGAGGCTTTTTAATGAGCTTGTGCTATTGTTCCAACCTGGATTGTTTTGAACAGATGTTTCCAGGGGATTGATGCTTTATCCAACCTAATTCTGAGAAAGTTGAACATTTTTTTTCTGAAGTTCACCAAAAAAAAAAAATACCCTTAGGCAGAGTGTCAACGTGCAAAATTTCAGCTCAAAAAATTAAATACCAGTAAAGTTATAAACATTTTGAAAATAGGAGCTTGCCATTAAAAGTGTTGGGCAGTTCCAACAGCTGTTCCTGTCTGAGTTCCCTATAGCATCCCTCCTATAACGAAGATTGGTGTATGAAAAACTGTTTAAATGAACGAATCAACCAAAAAATCAAACGCAAAATTTATCTAACTTACAGTCATCTAGGAAAAAGTTAAATACAAAATAATCACATCACTGACATGATTTTATCATTAGGCATATAAGGCATGTATGCATATACACATGTATTTTTAAGAAAAACGAAGAGAAATGCTTGCCAGTTTGTGGCAGGAAATATTTTCTAAGAAAAGGTACGTACACCATAGATTTAAGACAGTTTAGAGAATGAAATGAGATGTACAATCACTATCTTCCTTCTCTGACTGTGTGATCCCATTTATGTAAAAAGCAGAATCTGCCTCTCAGTATTAGCCTCTGAAAGACATGAAAATTCACGCCTTTCTTTGTATCATTATTTTTCAGTTACATTTACATTCTTAGCTGACACTACAATCTCCAATGCACAATAGTTGAATCACAAAACCTGCATTGCGAAGGTTTGMAAAAAATTCATTAGCTTTCATCTCCAGAGAGCATGTATCCTTCCAGGTCACCACTGAGGCCACTGGAGGTGCAACCATAGCTGCTCGGGCACTGGAGCTCGCTGCCCAGCTCCACTTTCCCATCTCACCAGCATAATCCACTTTCATGATAAAAAGGAACTGTTCCACCAACTCTTTTACAAGACTGTCACAAGCAGCCTCATTCACTGCATAACACTTAGGAAGCAAYGAGTAGTTTGCATCAGGGGTTCTGGGAATGCATTTACATTAACTGAAAAAAAAGAGGTTATCTAAAATAGCATAAATTACTCCACTATCATTTAACAAGTAACTTTTGTTTTTCCTCCCGTTAGAAACAGCAGTGCCAATCAAAGAAGGTGCTCTCAGACCTCTGCCTCCAGTGACGTCTACGGCACCTTTCTACTGGCTATAAGAGCAAGAGAACTGGGCTTTAAAAGTGAACTCCGGGTACATGACACGTTGGAGCACCGGGACATTCAGTGTAGGAAAAAAATATTCTGCAAGGACATGCTCCCCTCCAAAAAGTAAGCATGTACAACAAATTTTAACCAAAAGTAAAGTGCCACACTGGCCAATATTTCTTACATCATTCAGCTGCTTATTGTGGGCCGGGGTGACCGTATTGGTTAGCAGTTTATTCCCCGCCTTTAAAGCTGCATCTCTTCTTGCTTGCTCAAGCAGAACTCTTGCTCGTTCTTTAAGTTCTTCCTGTCTTGACAACATTCGTTGCTTAAAAATAAAGAAATATAATTAACAGCAAGGCAGCCCTCGGGCACTTAACATTTATACAGTAGTTAATAGCCAGGAGCCTTCCTTTATAATAAAGGTCAGGAGTTACATGGATTACAGCTTCATGAGGTGACAGAGCTTTCTACAGAAATGAAAAGTAAAGGTGATCAAAATATAAAATTAAAGTCATAGGCCTTTATAATGTAAATAGAGTTGTCTTTTCTCCCCCTAAAACTTAATTTCTATCAACATTTAATGCCTTTAAACTGCCACTGTGTAAAAAAGATAATTGGCTTCATGGAAGCCAACTATGTTAAATGTGCTATGTGTTTACTTATTTACTTTAATATGTATGCAAATAAAATGCTTCGTTGGCTACTTAAATGGGTATCTCTTATTTATGACTTAAATTCAACACAAAGAGGTTGAGTACAAGGTTAAAAAAAAAAAAAAAAAAAAACCCTCCAGCAATAATATCTTCTTCTGTTTCATTTATGAATATCCACAGGAAAGTCCCTACTTCACACACACGACCGATTACCGTGCACAGCAGAAATAACGGAAGGCGGATATCTGCCAAGGCAAAAGGAGCTGAGATGATGCTCCCAAGTATTTATGTACAACACTGACTTCTTAGTCAAGGTCAGCTATGAAGACTCCAGGAAAACACGTCTTCAGGCCTTTCCATGAGCTAGAACTCATGCACAGAGGGTTAACCCCAAATGCACAGAGGGTTAACAAGCGAGGAAAGTCTTCAAAGTCATCTCTTCCTTTTTCTTGGTGTACTACACTCTTGCACATGAAAATCTCAGTAGAAAAGACTCTCTCCCTCTCTCTATCTCTCCCCATTGTATTATTACGTGTGRCCCAACCTGTTCCTTCCTCATCCAGTGCCCAGAGAAGATGACAAAAAACTTCATGAGACTTCACGGTTTAAAGGAGAGGAATTAGCTGACTATGGAACTCATATTTTGTCTATTACCATCCAGCTATGGACTGTCTCTCTTACAAGACAATGAATCCTCGTGGCGCTTACTTAGAGGAAAAAAAATGTAAAAATGTTTGAACCAATYCACAATACTGAAAGATTATGTACAGTTTTTTTCTTATTACAACTCATGGCATGAAGCCAAACAAAACCAAAACTAAAGAAAGTTCTTTAGCGGGATAAACTTTTGAGCCTGGTTTGGCATTTTTTGTAAACAGGGATGATGATAACATTTTTTACATATTTTTGTGATGATTCTATTTACTGATAACGCTCAGCAATTATACAATATTCAGCTTTCATCCCCACCATAAATCTGCAAGGTAGGTGGGCATACACTTTTTATCTTTACAGATCGGAAAACTGATAATACAGTTAAGTAACATGCTTGAGGCCACTCAGTCAGCAGCACAACTTAGTATGGAGGAGTTTCTACCTCACCATGGTGGGCTGTGTTCACAAGGCCACGTGGTCTCTCGGGTAAGATYCAGAAATACACGTGGTGTATTTCAAGGCATTCAGAACATTAGAATTTTTTGAATGCTGATCAGTGAATTAATAGTCCTTTTTTATTTATTGCTTGAGCATGCACAATTCAGGAAAAAGATGCTGGGAGTTCCACGCTCGGTGGCCAAAGCCTCGAAGCCACCTTCTTTGAGCTGCTTGAGAGTACAACAACTTTACCAACTTGAATTGGAGACAAGTTGGAAAGATTTACTGTAGGACAATTCCTATAAAGGATTGCTATGAATTCTTTTTTCGTGCAATGGCTTTTTTCAGCAATGTATTTTAGTCTAAATATTTCCGCTACCAAAGCTGGTTGGTTTGTCCAATAATAAAAACATACTGCTGTACCCTGCAGGTACAGTGTAAATTATGATCACGGAGAAAGAATCTGACCAGGAACCCCACACTGACCCATTGGMACATAGAAACTTTGAGTTTCTTACCTGGGCTGCTTTTGCTGTTTGATCTGCATGATTTAAAGCTGTTCTGGCATCAGGGTCAGAATCAGCTTCTGCTTGTCTCAAAGTACGCTTTTTCCTCGCCAGATCTGCATCATTATTATAGGAATATCCCAGTTTAGAAGTAGGAGATAAACTCGGCTTTTTGCCAGGCGAACCGGGATCTGCTTTTGTGCTCTCGGTGGATCCCAGATGTCCCAGCTTTTCTTGCTCTGAGAAATCAGTGGGACTGTCTGAACTCTGGTGCCTTTTCTTGTCACCATCTTCACTAGCAACTGTGGGAGACGCATCCTCCTTCAGATCGCTGACATGTGGCAAGTCACTCAAGTCTAAAGTGTCAGCTTTCAGCAATTTCTTCCTTCCCAACACAGGCTGCACTTGTGTTGTGTCTGCACCACCACCTTTCCCAAGCTCTTCCGACGCAGAAGTCCTTCCAGAACTGTGYTGGGATTTTTGTGGATCCGGGTCACTCCGAGTCCTGCGGGAAGAAGGGGAGGCCGTACTCGGGCTTAAATGGTCATCAGGGGTCTGATGCTCGCTCTCAGATTCTCCAACGCCGCTATCATTTACAAATACGGAGTCGTCCTGAGAAGCAAAGTCCCCCAGCCCGCTGTCCGGCTGCGGCAGCTGGGGCTCCCGGTTCAGGTCATTCAGCTCCGCGTAGAATTTTTCCTGATCAACAGAGCTGTTGGTGTCCGTTTCATAGTTACCCACTTTATATGTGCTTTTACTACTGTTCTCCTCTATTTGAACCACGTTCAAYTCTTGGCCGCAGAAATGAGCCCTTATTTGATAGAGATAGGTCATAACTGTCAGTTTGTCGGGTATCGCTAGTAAAACCATGTCAGAAGGCTCCAGCAGTCGCGATATGCCTAAGCTGGCAAACCCATCATATGCCTTTAGAAACAGACAAAAAGAAAGATTACAACACAGGAGTTGTTTTTTACATATTGTAAAAGATCACGGAACGCAAGAGGAAGTTTTAGTTAAAATAAACAAACATAAACACAGCCAACACTACAGGCACAGGCATGGGCTTGGATCTGTTACTTGTTACTCTTTTGGTAACCACCAGTAGTACCATAGTTACTATTTTTTGTTGCGCAACTCAATGTCTCTGAACTCACAGATTTTTCCTGGTGGATTCTAGGTATCTTCTAGGATATCTTCATAAGAATGCAAATCAAGAGAATGTGACCAAAAAAGATGTGCAAATGGCATCGTTTAAAGCATTTTTAACATACTACCATAGCATAATAAAATCTTTTGATACTCAAAGCCACTTTCACGAGTTAAAAAATAGGCATGAGGGTGCAACATAAAAACCTTTCTGCTTGCATYAAGAAAACCTACTATCTTAAATGGTTCTCACTCAAGTAGCAGGAAACAAGCAAATAAAAAGTGCAAGAGTTGGAACAAAAAAAAGCAACTAAGGATGGGTTTTTAAGATAAGGAACAAAGATATAAGAAACAGGACACTAATCCATCTTGGGCTTTATCACTGCTGATCAACCTTCTCCTTTCTACTGGCCATGTAATTGCAGTGATTTGTGTTGATGAAAAAGCATGTCCAGATAGCCAAAAAGAACAACACCCTAGATTACTTGATACAAGACAAAAATCACACCAATTCAGTAAAAAAAAAATCATTTTTAAAACATCTSTTGGTGCTAAATTTATAGAAAAGGGAGAGTGACTTTAAGTCTCACTTTACTTCTATTTCTAAAAGCCAAGCAGTTTGAAAGCCTCTCAGTTTGTGAGGCCACATTGTAGTATTTCTGCTGGCCCTTTAAGAGAGTGGGCTTGGTGCATCAGGTTTTTCTAGTTTTGAAGAATTAAAGCTGTTTCTCAATTTACAATTAATTATTACTATCCTGGATTAACCCTGGAAGACAATATTGTGTTTCAAGGAAGTCTTTAAAAAGGCCTCCTGTTAGGTTTAAAGCACTCAGACATCTCCTCCCTCAGTAATTTTGCATCTCCTTTTTATCCTCTTCTGAAAGAGTCTAAAATTTTAACAGCCATTCCTACAGTATTTTGAACAAAAACAACAAAAGGATGCTGACTTAAAAACATGGAAAAGAATCTGGTCTTTTACAAGGAAACAATAAAATATACCACTGACTTCAAGTCTATCACAGTTTTACGCTGTTTCTGCAATTTACATTGTTTCAGAAGAGTGGAAGAAAGAAAAGAGAAATTAATTAGAGTTTCATATCCTCTCCGTTTTCAAAGCATTACCCCTCATAATAGTAGAGCTTCCGCGCTTAGGTAGAGCGGGGGTCTGGCGCGGTGTGCTCGCGGCAGGCCGGGCTGCTTCAGCTGCCCTGAAACGGCGGCTGCTCTTGCGCTCCTTACCSTCTCCCGGAGGCCTTCCGCAGCCGCGGGCCAAAGCGTTTCCCCTTAAGTCAGCTTTCAGCTCTACTTTCTCCCTTACTTTGATGGTTTTTTGGCGGAGAAGCATCTTTTGGGAAGGCCATTTATGAGAGATCGCTATGCCGTTTGTAAAGGTGGAGCTGTGCGTACACACAGGAGGAGGAACGGGGGGAAAGACACGCGGGACACCTGGTCCYGGGCAGCCCAAGCCCGCAGACATGACTTGACCTGAACTCTTTTATACTCTTTTATACTCTTAATTTCTTATTTATATGCTAATAAAACTAAATCCAAGGAATATATCCCAGGGTCTGTAAAACGAAGGTGGGATCAGTGTTTCAGAGTTGTTAGGAAAGGCGCTTGCTTAGAACGGGCAACACTAAAGCAGAAGAAATTAATTTGGAATGATGGATATTCTTCRTACAGCTGCAATTACTTTTTGCTGCCTGCTAAGTTCTTCTGGTGATGTTTGAGATTAAACACAGCAGTTTTCCAGCGATGCCAGATCTTTACTTCCTACCCTCTCTCCTTCTCGTTGCGGACAATACGTGTTTTTTTCCTTATCTGCTTTTGAAGGTCTCAGGACACGTAGGCTGGCATGCAGATATTCGCAACCAGCTCTGCACATTAGCTCTACACCCATCAGCGCTGCGARCAGCAACCACGCGCCCTGCACGTGCGCACCCAGCAACGTGTGGCGGCCTCCTCCTCACGTGCTTACACACGTGTTAAGCTCTGCGCTCCTGCGTGACCCTGCTGAGGTCCACAAGCAGCTCCTACACGCACAGCGAAGCCCGTGTTACGTTTCTGTGGAATCACATAGTAGATGTGAACATGAGCACCTGCTATAAGGATGCGGCTGCCAGCTGAAAGGCAAGAAGGTATTTCCATTTTTTACTCAGTGCAATTCTGAATTCTCCTGTTTAAATACATATTTGAAAGGGACTCCTCCCTTATGAAACAGAGTATTTTGTCAAGACAATAGCTTGTGTATGAACGTATTAAGGAATTTTATAGAAATGGTCGGAAACTGGAAAAATAAAGCAAAAATAAGTGTCACAAAAATTTAAAGTGCCAATCTAACATCCAGGAGATATATTACCCTTTCCAAACAATAACCCTCTGATTAAAAAACATTCTCAAAACAACAAACTAATTAAAAACGGAACACTRTGATTGTGGCCATGTTGCTGTGCCCTTCCACTCTGGGGCTGTTCATCCCCTTCAAGTTTCAGGCAAGTGCAGCTTAGGAGTTTAGACTGTTCCAGTGCAGGACGTGGTACTAGTAATCTGAAAAATTCCTGGCCTTGATAAGGGACTCTGCTTCCAGTATGCTGTAATTTTAATATGTTATTCATTATTATTTATTAACAATCCAATGTACATAGTAAAAAAAAAAATTGGAGGGTTAATGTTATAAGGAAGCTTGTGCGGATAGTTAGACCTATTTAAGAGATTTAAGTAGAACTACAGTTCTTCGGACCAGCTGAGAAACGTTTTTATCTGAGGTGCAGCTGTGCTGTGGGAATTACGAGGTACATTTATATACATACACAGCGCAGGTACATGTATGCGGAGGGACACGGGACAAGTTCGCCTATCTCGTGATGAAGGGGGTTTTTGTTTTTTGTTGTGTTTCTAATTTCCCGGCGCGCTGACTGACAGCCCTCGGTTGCGATCCATCAGCAGGAGCACCACAGGCGGTATTCTCGGCATTTCCCCACTATGTAACACCCCGACATACCGGCCAAGATCAGGTGTCGCAGGCAAAGAGCTTTTGTACTCGGCACCAGCGGCAGCGCCGATTTGCCAGGTGACTGGCGTGCTTTGTAAGGAAACTCTGAGGAGGTGCTTAACGTTTCCGTGTGCAGTTAGACAGGGAAACTGCACTGGAATAGTTCTCCTAACTTTTTTTTTCTTTTTTTTTTAAATACAAACAAGGTCACGCATTTCTAAAAGATAAACTGTTACGGGTTAACCTTTACTCTGCGGTCACAGTCACTTCTTCCTGGCCTTCCTGGGAGCGGGGAAAAAGAAGAGCTGCTTTGGATGCAGGCAAACCGTCCTATTCGGCCRTCGATGTTACTCTAACCGGTTGGGAGGGAGCCCTGGCGAGCGCGCTCGGGGTCCGCGGGGCCCGGACGGGCATCCTCGCTGCCAGCGGCGTCGCGGGCTGGCGGCGCAGGGCTGCGCGAGCCCGGGAAAGAAATCTGCAGCCTCGGCGCGGCTCTCGGGCTCGCAGGGCTGCAAGGCGGCGAGGGAGGCGAGGGCGCCGCGGCGGCAGCCCTCCCTCCCTCCCCGCCGCCGCCACCGCTGCCGCGGCGGGCGCTGCACCCTCCTCGGGACGGGCCGCTCCGCTCCTCTCCTCCCGCGCAGCTCCGCGCCGGTCGTCCAGGCATCGTCCTTCACGCACCAGCCCTTCGGCCCTTCTGTTTCTGGTTACTTGGCCGGCACAACCAAGGAAACGTGACATTCAAAACCACGCGGTCGCAGAAAACCCCGTGACGTCCCCGGGAACGCGCTTCGGGCATCCTGAAACCCCATATTACTACCCAGAAGCCACCACCGTCCAAACGATGCCAGTCCAAAGATATTTCACTATTTACAGTGCTCAAGCACCATTTGAATGGTGAGTTACTTCCCGGCTAACGCTTAAGTGTTCAGACACGTTCTAGTATAATTACCCTAAACACAAACTAATTTTAGCAAAGCACTTTCAAAAATTCCTCGTCTCTACAATCTAACATTCCCCGGTTATACCTGCTGTATAATAATGAATATAATTAATTTAGACAAAATGTATTTTTATACATTTATCCCAATTACTTAAATYCAGTATTGTGAAAGCAGGGTAAAATAAAATCACAGTATCAAGAAGAAAGCTACATAAAACCAATTTTCAGATAACTTTCAGGAACGATTTTCTTATCAGTGACTCACGTGAAAATTATCATTTCTAAACATGTCCCTAGGGCCAAATCCATCCTTGTAACACATCTAAAACAGTGACCAGAAATAAAAAGTCTTATGGTGAGTGCAAAACTGAGTTCATACTCCTTCCAGAGCAACTTTTTGCATCTTTGGATCCCAGAGCTATACAAACACACAATTCAGAAGTGGCTTAAAACAGCTGCCCAGCACAAAACTATAAACTATATGTTGCTAATATTTCGGTTTATTCTCAACACCTCTCATCCTAAGCTCTTCATGCAGCGAAAAAATTCAGTTTTTACACCGACGACTTCACCTAACTGATCCTACCGCTTACAAGTTGACACAAAACAGTACCTTTAAGACTAGAAAAATCACTATCAGAGCAACACTGACTGCGATGAGTGCAAGGAGCCCTATGAGAGCAAGGGAAAGAGCAGCCTAATGTAAGACAACCCAAGAGCAGCCGCACTCTTAATTTCTCTTTTTTATTAAGTGTCTGATGGGAAAAAGAAGCGAAGCAGTCACGAAGCGCCACCCAGCCCTCCTCTCTCTCTTGGCAGTAACGTAGGCCACGCAAACATTAAACTCCAACGCCAGCCTCGYGCTTGTTGTGAATGTTAAAGACCGCGACAACCCGGAGTCAATAACGCATCCGACTGGAGCCCCGGGAGGCTGAACGTACAAAACAGCCTCACTTTCCCCAAATTAATAAAAACCTGCCGTGAAGCCAAAATTGAAGCTATGTCCTTTATTTTTTYCCTTCCCCCTCAGCAGTTCTTACCTTTTTGTTGTTCTCTTTAATATCTTGAGGATTCAGGGACTTGTAGTCACTGAGGGGGAAAATAGCACAGTGGGTATGTACAGTATTTGATAAAAGCAGCGGTTTTAAAACAAACTGCATCTAGAAATTTGACATACAATCATATCATACAGTAACTAGCAATTTCACAGCAATTCAATCAAGAAAACTAATAGCGTGGAAAATTAAAGGAATAAATAAATAAATAAATAAATAAATAAACAAACACCGATTACATGTTTCATTGCCTGAAGCTTTCCATCTAAAAGAGAAGGGAAGGCAGGGGCTAGAGGCCGGCCTTGACAACCAAATTTAGCACGAGGTAATCCGTCCTCGTCTGTGTACAAAGAGCTACAGGCTGATTTCTCTCATCTCATTTCTACACCAGCACAATTTTCATAGTCATCTTGAGGTCAGTTCTTTGTATAAGATTAAGAAGAAGAACAAAAAAAAAATTCAAATCATACAGAGAGGAGAAACAGTCGTTCGGGCAGCAAGGGAGAGCAAAGAGGGCAGGAAGTTTGCGCGTGCGTAAATCTGTTCTCTTAGGGAGGATGGTTCCTGGTTTAAAAGAAAAGGGTGATGCAGTTCGACACCTGAAATGACCAGTGATGCGATTTTCAGGTTTTCTTAACTGTTGCGTTTTTCTGTGAGACTTAGCTTATACATGCAGAAGTTACACAACTTACATGAGATCGGGCCTAAAGTGATGCAGTATTGCACAGAAGGATAAACCGTTTCTCCAGGATGTAGTAAAATTGGTGATTTTCACTCCCCTATAGTTTTTGGTAACTTCTTTGCACCACACGAGCAGTGACTGACTCGCGTTTGGCTTTCTCCCCAGCACAGGACTCGGTATCGGGCTCGGCTGCAGAAAAAGAACAACAGAACAAGAGAAGATGAAAGAATTTAACGGAAGACGAGAATGARCATCAGTTGACCTAACCAGACGATCTGTACGCCTCGCTGCCGGCGTCGGTCCTCCGCAGCTGCCCGCTCCCAACGGCCGCGGCTCGCGAAAGCCACCCGCCTCGGCCGCCGCGACGCTCCCGACGGAGACAACGCGCAGCCGGCCCCGAAAGCAGAGCTCCTCGGGGGCAGGGCCGACCGCGGGCTGGGACCCACGCTGGCCGCGCGAGGATCGAAGTCGCCGCGGGCGCAACACACGGCCCGCGCGTCAATCCCGCGCGCGCCCGAGCGCGGGGGCCCAGCTCTGCTCCTCCCGGTCAACGGGGGTACCGCGGGCAGGCGGCCCCCGCGCGCTCCCTGAGAGCAGCCGCTTCCAAGCCCCACCAAGCGGTTTACTCTAGAGAGCGCTCTTTTTGCTAGCGGGGAAAGGAGTTGGGCCATAAATCCTATCAGATGTGCTTCCAAACAAATAGCCCTAGCTAATAACGGTTGTTTTCCCCARACTGTACTCTGAGGCTTTCATTAAACCTTTGTTAGCATAGTGAAAGAACTACAAGGAAATAAAATAACAAAGAGATCCTAGTCCAAGCATTTGGCATTTACCAGGATTTCTGCAGTTCCTTGAACTCAACAGAGAACTTATTAACTGCAGTTGACGCTTGCAGGAAAGGCACACTCATTTCAGCACAAAAATATTTTCACTTTCAAAAGTTCTTAGATGTAATTAAGCAGCCAGAGCTATCACGCTAGCATAAACCCAAAGTCTGAATTACAGAGAAAACACTGAGGCCATTCATTTTGTCTGTGTAATATAATTAAAAAGGTGTATATACAACAAACATACTATTTATGCGCCTTATGGCTAGAGAGTCCCCAAATTAAGATAAAAAACAGCGCAAGTAATTTATTCTATCGCAGCCACTTGAGCTGAACAAGCAAATCCTTTTGGCCATGTTGCCTACTTGCGAAAGACCGACGATGCCCCCGCTTGACTGAAGCACGTCAGTGCTCAGCAGCTACTGGCCTGCTGCACCCTGGTCTATGGTTTCACTGCTGGGGGGGAAGAAACTTTACAGAGCCGGGGAAGTCATTTTTCCCTTTCACCTAAGCCATCCTCAGAGAGAAGCGCCGTCAACTAATTTAGCGTGCGCAAAATGTATATATGTTAAAATATCAGATCATACGTATAAAATAACTCATTTGGAAAGCGTTTCTTTTTTTTTAATCCCGTTAACGATCCAAATCAGTGTGAACAAATCTTTTAATGATGTGACACCGAGCTCTAACCACGTTGAATTAACATCTGAGCAGAGACGCACAAAATAGGGAAGGAGCGGCGGCAGCAATACACGGCACGCTCCCGCCAGCACGCACCCGGCCCCGTCGCATTGGGAGCCCTGCACCCTGCCCCCAGGCTCCCACGGATGTGCCGACGGCCAAGCTCTGCCTTCTCTTTTTTTTTCTCTCTTTTTTTAATCAATTGAAGTGAAAAAAAGTAATTAACCCCAAATTTAAAGTACATTACTTAAAATAAATTTGATATCTAAACTATATATATGGAAGAAATACAGCTGGGAGGAAATGATGAAAATAGCACTGTCATGATATGGAAAAATTCTGTTTTGGTACTATTTTAAGCTYGGAGCTTTAAGCACTTGTCAAACCGTAGGGTACTACTTACCGAACATATCAAATGTCAGCTATAAAGTCACTTTTCACTTGTTGCTGAATCTCTCCACAGCAATGTTAAATGTTCCAGTTACCATCTAGTTCTTTTCAGTTAACTCTGAAATGAYCTTAGGCAATATTACCTCTTAAATGCCTGAATTCAACATGTCTAACATAAACTGAATATTTAAGTGATWTTAAAACTAGGTTTTATAGGAGCAATTAAAGGACAATAAAAGCTGTTATATCAATATATTTACTTGAATTTAGAGTTTTATTTACAAGTTATCAATTTATTAAATCCAAATTACAATTCCTTGAAAATATGACTGGAAGTTGGAGGAGTTTTTCCAAATTCGTGCTTCCACCTGCTTAAGTTTTTCTAAAAGTACTTTACTCACAATGTGCAAAATTTCAGCATGTGCACAACAGAATTAYATAGTTTCTTTTTCTCTAGCTGATAAAGTAGAAATAATATACTGCTTTCTTTCCAGATCTAGTATTCCAAATCTTTTGGATAAAGGTGAAGTTAATCATACAATAATGTTATGCTGTTATTCACCACTGGAGTCAAAGCTTTTCTTATTTAATCCATGATAAAGTGTCCAACTCCAGACACACTGCCAAAATCTGAATAACGGCAGAATTGTGCTTGAAGCACTTGGCATCACTAAAAAAGTTAGTTTTGATTTTTTTGGTGAAACACCATTATGGAAAACATTCGCTTTCCATACCTGCAGGTTGTGCACATTAAGTCACAGGTTCAGTGCAAACACAAATACTACTGCTTATTTCTAGCAAATATTTGTTCCGTAAGTTTGGTAGTAGGAATTGATCGAACGAAGCAAAGCTTGATAGAGAGCCTGTKCTCACACCGTTCTCCTAAGCGCCAACTACGCAACTGCGCTAGGCCAAATCCCCTGAAAACTCTTTTGGAAACACCACTGGAAAAGTTTTAGATATGCCCAACAGATGCCAGCTCTGCTCGCCCACAGGCAGGTTACCGATGCCAGCGCAACCGCTCGGCAGCCAGCGGCGGGATRAGCTCCGGCGTGGCAAGTGCCGAGCGACCGGAGCTGGTCCCTCGCACGCCAGCTCACAGGCACCTGCAGCAGCATGRGGTGGATTTACCAGCTGAAGTCAGCGCTAGCTTCAGGATACCTTTGTTTCACGGTCCACGGTGTCTTTATTTTATTCCTCTTTTACATGTGCTGGTAGCTAAATTAATGTGTTTTACACCGCATGCGCTGTTCCTCTTGGGAGGTTATCCCACTGGACCATTTCTCTACATCACCAAGCCAACCTTCACCTTAAATATTAGGAAGCATCTCGACATTTCAAAGTATGTAAATAACTTTTTTGCTGCTCTCAGGAACATAGCACCAGGCACATCGMTGGTTCGCAAGGCTGGGCTCCAGCTGCCCATCTGACATGTGTTGGCCAGCGCTCCAGAGGAGAAGACAACCAAGCTGGGAGGTGGTGACAGGAACCCCCATGAGAAGCACGGAGCAACCAGAAGGGCGAGAGCAGGGACTCAGTCTGAATAACTCTCAGGAGCTCTTCAACCCCTCACACAGAGGTGAGGAACTTGAAGAGAGCAAGAGGCAGTGATGAAGGCTGGAAGAGAAAGATGCTGACAGGAGGCCTACAGAGGAGTAAGGGAAAAAGTACATCAGAGTGGGGGGAACCTGGGTGGATGACTTACATGGTCCAGGTTTATATTAATTAACGCAGCTCCCTAAAGAGGACAGGAATTGAGAGAACAATCTTGGAAGGCTAATTAACTGCACAAGGAGAGGATACTGAGATGGAGATAGGGCGCCAGGGCAGACTAAGGAAGACCTATAAACAATCCATAAACACGTTAGGTTCATCAAGAATCAAGTAYAGGCAACAGTCCTTCCTTCTTTGACTGCGCAAAACAGAAAGGATTTTCCCTTGCCCTTACCAAAGCTGCAATGCCATATAGTTCACTGACAATTATGAAACTATTAAAATGCAAGACGAGGTAAATTAAAATGGCACATACTGAGGTGAGACAAAATGTAACACACACCAGCTGGATGTAGAAAAAGTTAGGAAAGCTCAGGTGAACTGAGATGTGGTCTGAAAGCTGTCAGATACATCATTTGATATCATCAAAATACTTACTTATCTAGAACTTTATTTTTCAAACACACAGCTCTACTCATAAGAACTGCCCAGCACAGGAGTATTTTAAATTGCATGTGGCTTATTTAATAGCATTTATGCCTTTGGCAGGTCTGTGTGTATCCAATGTGCATTCAATTTTGTTTATTCTGGGGTGTGGAAAAGCCCAGGCATAAGTCCAAAGCTGATGTTTTGCTAGTAGTAGGACAGAAATAGAATATAGAAACCAAGACTGTCAAGATGGACTAAAACTCCTTTGTGTTTTATTCTAAAGATGGAATAGAACCTCAATAAAACTGGGCCTTGAGGATATGTTCTCTATTGAGACTACGTAGTTTTTTAAGTGGCAAGTCACCAAAACTTTATGATGGTTTCAGTGATACAACAAAATACAAGTGGCATTTCTCTGTTGTTTCTAGTAAGGTAGGTCCAAGTATTAGAGAATTTTGCTAGATATATAATCTACGCTTGATCCCATTTCCCAGAAAGAAATATTAGCAGTTCTGCTATCTAACAACTTTAACACAAACAAGTCAGCTTAACAGCATATTCTCTAACTTTGTATGGCATTGGATGATTGCACAAAATGTCTCCAAAGTCTAACGTCCTTAAAGATGACAAATCTAGAAATTCAGTTGCCTTCTAAGAGTTACAGATTCACTAAATTTGTTTCCTATATATGATTAGCAGCAAGTATTTAGGCAAACCCAGATTTCTCCAGCACCAGACATCTTTAAACCTTGCTCTCCTTGTTCTTTTGGCTATGTCTTCAGCTACTATGGATATGAAACAAAAATAAACTTCTACCTTAAAAGGTTTAGGCGTAAGCTTTTAATTGTTTATCAAATGAAGAAGCATTTAACAGGTTAAATTTCAACACAATGAAACCACTCCATATTCAATTACAACCTTAATATTTAGACATCTGCCCAATCTGACATGATGCTCTGATGCCTGAACCTGGCAAGATTTCGAACGTAAGGAGGAAGGTGAACCCTTGGGACACGCCTCGAGCTTGCTGTTGGTGATGTAGGTGAAATGATTTCTTTCTTAAGGGTTTTCAGTTGGTGGTCATGARGTTGAAGAGAACTTTTTCCAGATTATGCCTGGGAAAAGACAAGGAAAGCACTAACAGCACATGCATGTTATCTAAACGCCAGGATATGGAACAAACGTTAACTTTCTTGACAACAAGAACAACAGACCAGCTCAGTCTGGGAAGAAGAAAGCAATCAAGGTTGCCCGGATAGTCTCCTCAGTGGTTTTCCAAATTACACGCCTTTGCAAAAGTCATCGAAGGCAGTTGCTTGCAGCCCTGCAGAAAGGAGTGACGTGCTGGGTAAGGGAGTAATTTCCTGCAAGGTTTACTCTAACGAAATTTGCCTCTCAAAACAGTTTATTTTTAGTGCTCTCAGCATGTTTAACCATATGATGCAATGTTTAACTGAATACTTTGGACCTGTGTGAGAACTGGTGAAGGTAATGCGTGTGATCAAGAAGAACACACACCACAAGAGCCCATTACTGTATTCCCTCTCCTAYAGAGCCGCCACTTCTTAGTGCTTGCCACTCTCCCTTACTGTCTCACATCTAARCTTACACACTTCGTGCTGCAAACAACTGGATACCACACAAATAAGGATTGTCCTAGGGTAGAGAGCAAGGAAAGCTTCAACGTGGTGTCACTTCTGATCCCAACCTGTAAGGTTTAGCAAGTTCTCGTGTTCAAGTTATTTTAGTCCATATAACTTCCACTTGTCCGACCCCTCAAACAAGCATTCTGATGCTATTCTTGATTCTGATCATCACTGCCAGTTTCTTCTCCCACCACTCCTGTTTGTCTCAGTGCTCAAGGTAAGAAGCTGTTGCTCATTATTTATTATCCTAATTTTACAGTGTATGGCACTCAGCTTCATTTAAGGTCTATGATCCAAATGTAGCACTGGAACTTCCTTGGGATCTCTGACGTGATAGTAATCATAGAACATAAGAACACTCTGCAATTGGTAAATGAGCTCATTGGCACAATAGACAGACTCACAATTTGTATTTTACAAATAAGGAAACTGAGATGGAATTAAMTAACTTGCCTGAACCAATAAAGTGAATCAACTACCACGAGAACTCGAAGATTCTACCAAGTAGGAATCTGATGTACAYGTTCACAGCATGCCACTACAGCAACTGCACCTTCTCCGCACTCCAGGAGCAATCTAGAGTGCTTACAATAACCGAAAATCAAGTTTCAGATTTGATCAAGTTAAGATCAAGTCAAGACTTGGACATCCAGAGGACAGGAACAYGCAATTCATAGGCTCAAATACCGGACTAGGTGACTTGGTCCATGTCACACAGAAATCCAGTGTCATGAGTTCTGTCCAGGCTCTTTGTGCCATGCGGCATCCATCCTGCGTAAACGAAGAGACCATCCTCCTCCCTTATACAACTTCCAATTTTCATGAAAAATAAGATGGCAGATACACAGACACCTATTCTGTTACAGGGTCTGGTTAATTCTTCTCTGAGAACTTACTGAAGAAGTGGCAGCAGAAAAAATACAGCGTGTAGTCTTTAAATGTGTATATTTATATACAATCTATATGCACAGTACACACAAAAATGAGAGAGATTACAGTAAGAGATGTAACCTTAAATTTGGCAATTCAGAACTAAGCACTTAATTTTATCTTTTTTTTTGTAATTACCTGGCAATTTTCATTTAGTTTTCACTTTGTCTAGCAAGGAAGTAACTTTKTCTTAGCATGGGATTTTACATTAAGAGTTCAGTTTGGTTTGGTTCTCATTGTTTGGGGATTAAAAGGGTAAAAAGAAACGCACGCGTTATTGAACCGAACTCCAAACCTTCAGAACCACAAGACATAACACTTCCAACTACTGAGGCAATTTCATCACTTGGGCAACAGGACACAGAGCCTGTCTGCTCATGGGAATTAATTAAGACGACGACAGACTGTTTATTTCGAGCTGAATAACCATCCACAACTACCTCCTCCTGTGGATGTTCTTAACAGAGAATAACAGTATCCGCAGAGGAAGTTAGGATAGCTAACTCACCAGGCTGAGAAGCCCTAAATTTATTAACCAACAGCAAGGGAAAGATTATGTTAATGAGGTGGTAAAGGAGAGGCAAATGTGAGACAGCAGAAAGCATTTGGTTAGTTAAGTGCAAGCAATTTCACCTGGAAAATGAAATGTCCAGGAAGAAAAACATCCTAGCAAGCTCCTTCGGAGATTAAAGTGTTACAAAAGCTGGCTGAGGCTCCTCTACCTTCTCTTCCCTGAGGTCACCCAACCACTGTCTCGAGCAACACGTTTTCGAAAAAAAGAAACAGGAATAGGTATATAACTCATCCCATGAAGCCAAAGCGGATGCTGAGTTCATTCGCTGCTGATCACGTTCATTTGCAATGTAACAGCACCAAGGGGTCACACGCAGGGATGGGGCCTCGTGYCCCCGCTCCGGGCAGAGGAGCGATCTCCTATTTCCTCGTGTCCGCCGCCTTTCTCCACTCGCCCCGGCGGCACGCGGGCTGGGGTTTCTGCTCCTCCGCCGCCGGCGCCGCCGGCGCAGGGGAGCGACCAGGATACGGCCCGTTCACAATTCCTGGCCTTCTGCCACGACGGGAACGTTCGGGGTTTTGGGCAGCTCGCCAGAATTAAGCAACTTAAACCACAGATGAGGAATAGCAATTTTCAAAGCTTTTAACTTTGTTAAATGTGAAGCGAACTAGCAAAATGCACCTCCCTGGGCCCAAGGCTATCTCTGCCGCGTTTCAAAGGCCTGCAGCAAACGATGGAAGTGTTGGAGCTTGTCAGAGAAGGTCACAAGAATCTCCTCYGAGAGAAGCGTAAGGTAAACTAAAAATGATAGGCACTGCCAGTTCTTCCTAAAAACAGTGAACTCTTGCCGTTCTGCAGAAATTTCTTGGCTTTGTTTGTTGTTTTTTTTAACATCAGCCATTAAACAAACGCAAGCCATTCTCCCACCCCCTGGGACATTTCAACAGACTTTGTTTTTTCAGGCGTTCTTCTGCTCTGGTATCACTAACGTGACATTGCTCCACAGAAATTTATAGGACGCCTCTTCTGTAAATCCGGCACATCGGGGACGTCAATGCACAGCCATAGGCAAATCTACGGAGGTGTCAGTCTTTGCCTGCGAGACAACTTTGTTTTAAATACTTGCGCGTACAACACCGAATTTGCACAGGTATTGCACTAACAACGAACAAGGGTCTGTCTGCCGAGGGGCTTAGCRCACGTGCTATTCGTAAGCCCAGTGCTGACGATGCAGACAGCTGATGGGGCGCCTCTGAACACCAAACTGCTTCCTAACGGAGGCTGGAAATAAAACAAACATATTCTACAGTCTTGCAAGAGTCGCTGGTGTCCAGGAGCTTAGACCAGGCATGAAGCTCGCTATTCTTCACAAAGCTCATTAGGATACCTATAGGCGAGCGAGGATTTAATGGAAATGCGCCAATTTTAGCTTTGCTAACCTACTGCATCAGCAGCTCCCTCTATGCAAACAATCATAACAAGAGGAAGATCAATAAAAATGTTGCTTTAACACTCAGTGGCAAGGGGGGGTTAGAGGGAGCTACTGAGGGATGATGCAGAGAAGGTTGAAATGTTCAATGCCCCCCCTTTTTTTTTCATCAGTCTTTATTCTACGGGTCAGATGCAAGGTGGTGACCAGCATTATTATTATCAGACACAAAAAGGTCAGATCTCAGCCAGGTGTGGAAAAGAACAGGTTAGAAAGAGTTTTGATAGACCAGATGCTTTCAGGTCAGCTGGACATGCTTAATGTAATCTCAGGATACTGAGTCTGAAATAACATTAGAACCATTGATGGTGAGTATGAAAAGTTGAAGATGGATGAGATACTAGAAGAGTGGGAAAAAAAAAAACTAAATTCCCTTCCAGTCTTCAAAGACAGGAAAAAAAGGAGGAATCAGGAGAGTATAGAAAAACTACTGAAAAAAATGTGGAACAAATRAAGTCATTTGTTGGCATGTGAAAGATAAAAAGTAGACATGCAGCTAACAACGTGAATTTGTCATGAACAAATCATGACAACTAATTTTTTGTACAACAGGGAAGAAGGCAGAATAGGGGAGAAGCAGCAGATAGCACATATTGTGATTGCAGTTAAGCTCTTTTTAGTGTCTCCCAAGATATTCTCGTAAGAAAGCAAGGAAAATAGAGCCTTAATGAGACTGACATAGTATAGGTGCAAAACAGACTGCGAAAATCACGCTCAAGATTAGTTTTAAATAATTCTCTGTCAAAATGACATGAGGCATTGAAAGAGGTTCTGCAGACATATTTCTTGGGTCCTGTTTTGCTGAATGCTTGAATGAGCAAGGTGGACCACTGGCTAGACCCTGAAGCTGGGACGGACATCATATTTACTACAAGTTCTCAAAATGATCACAAACGGAGAAGAAAAAGTCTGAAAAAACACTCTCAGCATGAAATTCAATAGGTAGTAATGCAACATAGGAAAGAGTAACATTTGCATAAACACAGGATGAGGAAGAACTGGTTAGGTAACAGTTCTTCATATAAGGATGTGGGGGAAACAGTGTATTCAAGCTGAACATTAATCAGCAACATCAGGTTGTTGTGAAAAAGGCAAACAACATTCTGAGATGTACAGGCAGGAATAAAGCTTGCAAGACATGTACTGCCTCTCCCACACCACTCAGCATCAATAAAGCTGCAGTTAAAATCTTATGTTTAGTGTGACAGAGAGTAAAGAAGATGAGCCCTAAAATACAGCAGAAAGAAAGATCAGGAAAAAATGAACCACAAAGAAAGCTAGGGAAGATTATTTATCTTAAAAACAAAATGAAAGGAAAACAAAACAAGAAGTCTTCCAGGAGCCTGAAAGAGGAAGAAAATCCTTTGTTTCTCACACCAGTGTTTAACAAAAAGCATACAGGCTTTAATCGAAAGAGGTTAGACATTTGGAGGAACCAYCTCTAAGATAGTACCGTGAAGCACAGATTGCTATGAACAGTCACGGAGTCTTCACTACCGGARGTCTTTAGTAAGACCGGAGAGGTTGTGGAGTCTCCTTCCTTGGAGACATTCAAAAGCTGTCTGAACATGGCCCTGGGCAACATGCTCTAGGTTAGCCTGCTTGAAGGAGGTTTGGACTGGATGGTCTCCAGAGGTCCATGCCARCCTCAACTGTTCTGTAAAGAGRCTGAACAAAATTTTGCTTTGGAAAAGCTGGACACGCTTTTGGGCAAGTGGCAGGACCCAGCAATGTCCCCAAATGAGTTTCAGTCCTACCTGCTCTGTGTTTCTTAACTCCCCATGGTACGTGGGGAAGTTAAGCAGCAGGYGGTCATGTGGGTACACAGGGCTCCTCTTTCCCTTCTTGCAAAGGACCACGTATTTTAGCTTTTCTGCATAACTAGAATCTAYTTCCTTAGCTATTTGAACAAATAGGAACTCCATAATCCCCAACTCCATAATCCTCACTGCTGCAACTCTCTYTACTCCAAATGAGTAAGTGGACAGAGGATGTCATTTAGTTATCTGTTAACTGTTTAAGAGACAGAAGAAGTTCAACCGCGTCGCTCCGACTGCTCTTCAYGGACACTGCCGGAGAGGAAGGCTCCTTCCCATTCAGCGTATCTCCTCAGTAAGTCACAAGTCACACAGACTTTTTGAAATCGAGGCTACATTAGAAAAACTATTTCATCTATAATGTAAGAATTCAGGACAACAGTCAACAAAAGGAATCACTTGATTACAGTTTGGTGAAAACGGATAGTTAGACAAAAAGTCAAATCATAAGCAACTTCGCAACTGATCCAGCTGGATTCAGTTCTTACAGTCACAGCACAGAGGTCACAGGTAGAGCAAATGTGAGGATAAAAATTTCTGTGTTTTTTGTTTTTAAGAAAAAACAAACATGATAGAAAGGTTAGAAAGGTGAAAAATCTTTCTAGACAATAAACAGAATATATCACCCACAAACACCTTTCATAAACTATATATATAATTAGAAATTATTAAAAAAATAAAGTAGGTGAAAACCTGAGGAACGGCAGACTTGAATAGTCTTGATTTAGTTGCCCAGTGGAACAAACATTATTTAAGCACTATGAAGGCAGATAGCTATCTTTAGCTCATTGAATAGTATCTTATTCTGTGAATAGCCCCCATGGAATAACAGCTAGTACTCAAAGACTCAAAGCTTAATGAATGTAACAAGACTGGCACAATCTGGAGCTTAATTTGCATGTAGTTTGAATATTTTTGCTTTATTATGTTCATTTCCAAATAAAAATACATGCAAAAGTAACAGCTATTCAAGTGCCACTTGGCTTAATCTATATTTTTCCAGGAATTCTTATGCTATCCAAATTTGCTAATTGCTAGGACTTGTGCAGCTAAAAGRAGAAATATGTTAAGAGAAAATATCCTTTTTGTTTTATAATACATAATTAACAAAAGCTTTTCTAGCTTGAACACTGGCAAATCTATCCTCTTGAAAAATACACACATCATTTTCATGCTACAAATTAAATTTGGTGTGGTTATGCTTTTAGCACTCAACAAGTAAAAGCTTGTAAATGAAAAGCTGAAGCATAAAGGTATGGCAAGTCTCATTTAAGAAATCAAAATCTTTAGAAAACAKGAATTCTCTCCAGAAAAGGCAAGAAAAGCTGCTAATAATTAAGTACAGCTTTTGATTAACACTTTATACCACATGTTTATTTTGAAAGTCTTTATTTAAGCAGCTCTTGATATAAAACTAATCAAATCACTGTACTTCATTCTCATATGATGTCTGGCTAATAACTACACAACAGTTGGAAACTGTCAAAATATTTTACAGCTCAATTGTAATTACCATCCAAGCCCAAGCATGCAGCAATTGGGCGTTAGCCATAGTTTAGGAGTGTTAAAGCAATACACAGCAGTGACTTCTTCTATGCTTCTTTTTTTCACACATGTAAAAATCCTGATTGATCCCAAGGATTTACTTCATAAAAGTCTCAATGAAATACATATTAGTATGTTGTTTGCAGAGATAGCTTTTTTTTTAAAAAAAAAAACATAATACTTACTTCAAAATCTAAAAAAATTTGCCTGACATTCAGAACTACAGGAGTTGTTCAACAGCTATTTTTATTTTCTGGTTTAATTACCCTAAAAAAACCCATATATTATCAGATAAATAAAAATAAATATTTTGTCCAAAATATTACAAACTTTGCCATAAGGCTGATCTTGGCTCGAAGGAACAAATTTTGCCAATTGTAAATATAGGAAAAATTGCAAGCAGACGAGAGAGGAGGAGTTGTATGAAAATACAGCAACCCATGGAACTTTAAAGGGTTTTTACGAGGTACAATTGCATATGCAACGAGTGCAATACTCCGGAGTGTGTATGGATGGTGTGTATGGATGACAGGCTGCTAGATTTTCTTGAACAGACAGCTCTGCAGGGGCTTGTGCTTGCCCAGAATTGGTATTTCTAAAGCAAGTACCGCTGCAGTACCAGACAGAGGTATTCRTGATTCACCGGTCCTTCAACATGATTCAGACCATTAATCCATGCATTAAGTATCTGTAACTCCACAGTGACAAGAGCAACAACATCACTGGATCCCAAACACGTTAACATCCAATGGATTAAGATCCTTAAAAGACATTATGCCAGGGAATTGACAGCTTATAAATGGAAGGACACGTTGCACTTTTAGCGTCCTTCGGACCTAGGGGATACGGATGGGTTTTGAAAATTAAGCMGCCTTGAAAGAAGGGCTCTTAACTGGTCCCGGGCTGGGGCAACGCTGCGCCCGCTTCTGCTGCAAGCCGCTGGCACCCCCAGCCCCTTCGCCGCCGGCCGCAGAGCCGGCCCCTTCCAACCAGCACGCAGCCGTGGAAGTGGGTGGCATACGGCACCCCGATCCCAGGCTGAGATTCATCAGTCCCAAGGAGCTAGAGGGGGAAAGGTTTTCACCCAGCGCCAGCACGAATGCAGCAAAGCCGGGCTCGAGCCTCGCACTCGGTCCTTAGCAAGCCTCGTCACGTCCGGGCGTTGCAAGGCGTGCAGCCCTTATCATGCACGCATCTCGGGCGCCTGCAATGCCTCGCACTGCACAAGCACCTCGGGACAAGCGGAGGAGGGAAAAGAAGGAGCCATACACAGGAATTTCCATGCTTTGGGAAGTGTAAATTAAAGTATTACTACTAGTTTGACAGTAAGTTTGCTAATAAATATGTAGCAACATTATCTAATTGCATAACAAGAGATTAAATGATTAGGACAATCTTTGAAATGGGGAAAATAAAGGGAAGAGAAAGTATACGGAAGGACAACTGTGGTAATAGGCTGGGTGTGATTTCTGAACTTTCATAGATACATAAAAGCCAATTTGTTATATACTTTGTTGATATGGCGCTAAATAATCTTCTAGTGAAAGCTACRAAGCTTATTCTGAGTATTACTGATGAGTTACTTTCTTAAAACTTATTTAAAGCTAGGATAGGTAGGATAAAAGTAGGTAGGATTCCTCATCTTAAAACGTGGTTTTTGCAGGCTGCTCTGCAAGAGCTTGCGGCTCAAGCACGACACAAGACACGGCAATGCTACCCACCTCGCACCTTCAGTTCCACGGGGAGGCGTTCAAAGGGCCGTTTTGCCTACAGCTGCAATGGAAGCTGGACACCGCTCACGCAGAAGTGCTAGCGGGGAGAAGGAGGACTTGATAAACGTGCAGCACGCACGCTAGTTTCAGCCCCAGCTCAGTTTCTCAACGAGTCTTGCATTTCTAGTGTATGCAAATGTTTAAAAGGATTTTTGCAACGATTTTTATTACACCCTATTTATAATACCTTGGTAGCGTAAGGTACTGCTACTATTTCACAGCTATGCTGCATTTTAAGCTTTGCAATGTCTGATGTGTGCAAGTTTGGAGGGGAGTAAGGGAGGGCACCGGGCTCTCAGGAGAGGAGTTAGGTGAAGAAGATCAGTCTCCCCAAACTTCCTTGGTGGTCAGCGGAGAAGGGTTCCTCTGGAAGACCAGCCGCGGCAGAAGCCAGACCTCGCTGTTCCTAACTGCTCTCGGGAGACGCCACCTCTGCCCCGAGATTATGCTACACTCTCCATTGATTTTAAGTGTACATAAATTGGACAATTCTGTGCACCCTGAGACCAGAAATGGAAGAAAATTCCAGAAACATAGAAGCTCTTACTTGAATTCTGTTGGTTATTCCCTACTACRTGTATCTATTTCATCCTAGTTACACATGTGAAAAAAACATTATGTAAATATACCTACACATTGAAAAGATACCTTGCTAAAACAAAATCTAATTTAATTAGACAAAAACCAAAATCTAATTTTAGTAAAAGCCTGAAATTATTGCTAGAAAAAAAAGGTTTAAACAGTTAATGTATTAAAGAGAAAATTGGTTCCCTTGAGAATCCTATTTTTAAACAAAAAATGTTAATATTCAATTAGCATTTTAGCTACAAGAGAAGGGTGGTGGTCTCAGTTAAAAACAAGCTGAGCCTTGCAGCAAACTTTGGTTTGCTATAATTTTAAACTCACCCTATTTTGGGGGTTTGGTCTATACATCTCAAAATGCCACATGGGCGCTTTATAAATGCATCAATTCTTCTGTATTGCATTTAAGGGATAAAAATAAAGCTTTTATTTCCCTTTGTGGAGTTCCTAAGAGCAGTTTGACAACTTCATGATAAGGGTTCGTAGTTGCATTTAGTATGGTTGAGTAATTAAGCAGAAATAATTCATCCAGTACAAAAATGCTTTAATCACGATCTGCTAAACCATCTGTATCAAATTATTATCTGAATTAACTTTTTAGAAAGTTTGTTACGCAGAAAACTAAGGTCACTTGAAACAACAGAAACACACTCTGACAACGCTCTTTGTAAGTAAAAAATCTGGAGCCATTACACTCCAGAAGCACAAAATATAAGGTAGCTAATTGGAAAAAATATGAAAAAACATAAAAATACAAGGCTATTTTTAACTATGAATATTTTCAGATTGTAATATTTTAGGATATTTTTGAAGCTTGATCAGCTGAGCTGGAATTCAAAGGTTTAGTAAGAGCAAGCTGGGAAACATAGTAATGTTACTTCTGCAAAGGCTCCAGAAATAGCAAAATTCCTTGTTTCGGAAGCGCTGATGAAACGGGAGAGAACAGAGGTTTCGGCCGACAGAGCAAAGACAACGGGACTGTACTCTTACGTGTGCATCTTCCCTTAAAGGCAGATAGGACAACTAAGGAACTGGAAACCGCTCTAGCCTGCCCACGGTTCACRCTCATGGAAACCTGGAGGAAAAGACTTTGCTGCCCAGGAACGTGATCCAGGACTTCAGTTTTTTGTTGGCTTCGGAGGGCTCCGTATGAAGTGCACGCRTACTGAAAGCCAGGTGTTGAGGAGTTGCCATCAAACTGTTATTTCAAAACGTATCTGCAAGTGTTCACTCCTGCGAAGGCGACAGTGTGTCTCGCAGCCGGGCACGCACAGTCGAGGCCAGTAATTGCGTACGCATTTGGGTGCTGGCGGCACAGGACGACGCCTGTCCCTACCATGAGCCCACGGGAGCATAAAGACGACTTTCTGCAGCTAAAGTGGGCACGAATCCACTTAATTCCAATGGCAGAGTTTTCTGCTTTTGATGCTGAAGATCCYAGGCATGCATATTAAGTCGTTGCTYTTTATACGGGATTAAAATTAAATATTGGAGCGCCTTCACTAAGGTACAAAAAATACTAACGAAACCTCCAGCACTTAGAGCTGTGTTCTTTAAGATTTTCAATGCCAGGTGACTTTTTCCATTTTTTGTTTACAGCGTCTGTTGAAAGAGACTCCTTTTGGGGGCACGGGAGATGGCTGTTACAACACTTGCAGCAGCACACAGTAAGCTACAGGGTAGCTCACCGCCTGTCCCCGAACCTTCTGCTCTCCAAGAGCATGGGAAGAGGCAGTACAAGCTGTATTAGTAGCTGTTTTAGCAGGTTACGTCCTCTGAATCCAAATGATTTTGCTACAGAGAGAGACTGCCCTCTCACCAGCACAGTTCTCTTCAAAGGGTAATGTAGGCATCTAATCAGCGGGTGTTTAACRAAGCGCTCAAGTTTTACAGTTGATCTTTTAATATATTAAGTTCTCCAATATTTTTCCTAACATTTACGAYGTGATTTTATTAATTCTTTCGGTTTCTAGCTCACTTCTTGAAAACCCTTTCACTGAGCTAAAGCACATGATTTCATTCACACTTTCAAACCTTTTTCCCATGCATGTTTCTCAAAGCTGATCTGTCTGTATTATACATACGGACTGTATTTAAAATCTGTGCATTGTTCGCTACTACAAACTATGAAGTATCATTTAGGGATTGMCCCAACTATCTACTAAACAGCAAAACAGCTCTTGTCAACAACGAAACTCAATGGATTTCAAAGAATTGGTTGTATTTAAAAAACAGTAACCAAATAGTTCTACAAAGTCTGAAAATATTTTACTAAAACTKTAAGAAAAAACGTGCACTGTTCTGTTTTTTTATAAAGGTGAAAACAAATTCAGTTTATCTAACAGGCATATGAAGTATAAAACTGCTTAAAAATTAAAATCAGAAAGCRTTCTTACTTTATATAAGTTGTTAATCTTTTTTTTTTTCTTTCTACAGCAGTCTCCATGAAGAGTGTGTGCATTGTGTTCATTTTGAGATCCATCTATATGTTTCCACATAGGACATATGAAATTAAATAAAAAATATTAGCAAGATTTGGATTTTGTATTCAAATGCCTTTCTCCAGAGCAACAACAGCTCCTTCTCCCAATATTCTAACCACGTACATTACAATAACTCAGGAAAAAATGAAGATCTGAAACATTTTATACATAAAACCCAGGTAGCTCACATAGCGATAGTCACACAGAACAGACAGCTCTTCTGAAAGAGTAAGAAAAAGCATTTAAAAGGATGCAGCGATTCAAAAACTAGATGCCAGTAAAAACCCAGGATCGTTCAATGCCTTTGGGTCGTTTTCTATTTATTTTCTTTTATAGAGTTAATTTTTTAGGAGATTGTTGGTTCCCCCCCTTTTTTTTGTCACCGCAGACACTCCCTTTAGGCGACCGTGCATCAACAATCCTTCCACGTTCAAAGTCGGCTACATCTGTTGCTCTTTCCCATTGTTGAAAATTCCTGCCTTAATCCTGTTTGACTTTATTCATGCAAAGGTCATCCTGAATTCAACAAATGGAGGCGCGATAGCAAGCGCACTGTTGAACATGGCTCAAAAATGCTGTTGTAGAACATGCAGCTAGTGTGCCGGCACTATCTCAGAAGTACTTGGTTTATTATGCAGGCTCCTAGTCCTCAGAGCTGTGTTGCAAAATGAATTGGTARCATATTTCTCCTAGCATCTCAGGAATACCGCAATTTCCCTCTAACTGGCTTGATTATTTCTACTCGCAGACATTTGCACTTAACTCAAATTTGCCAGCAAGGATGCACACAAGATACACAAACATGTAATATTTGACTGCTCGGCAGCCCCCAGGGCTTAGCTTCTGGCATACATGGCTACCTCRTTTCTCCTGCTTTTTACCTCTTGGTTTATCTGGCTTCCCAAATTGACTCTATTTAACTAGCCCATCTAAAACTAACGAGGGTCACTATCTTAAATAAATGAGGCAAATTTCTGCCTTAAAAATCTTTTCCAAAGCAGGGTAGCATGGATAACAGACACCTCATTTCAGGGCCGTCCCTGTACTGTAGCTTTACTCATAGAAGCTGTCCGTTATGCTCTAAGACTCAYTTTTCTTCCCAAGCAACAAAAGAAAATACAAGCATTTTGGCTCATAACTGTGATTTATTCTTATGCATAAGTATCTGACCAAACCAAAGACAGATTAGCAGGAACMCTGAATTAGTAACTAAACCAAAGTTAACTATCAGGCTGATTTATGWAGTGAAGATAATTATTTTTGTAATATAGCCATAACTCATCATGACAGAAGCGAAGGAATATTTATTCACACATGCTTATTTCCAGGCGGAGCTGCTTGCCAGCCAAGAGGAACCAAGCCCAGCCTTCGGGCGCCCGGAGCAAACGCGCTGCTGTCGGCCGCCCTTCTCGGCCGAACGCTTTGCTGCGGGCCTAAGGCGGCTCCCGGCGGGCCGCGGCCTCCAACGGGCCGCAGCCAAACCTGCCGTAACAGCGAGAAGGCAGGCGCTGCACGAACGCCAGCTCGCTCACAGCGCACCGAGCTCCCCGGCAATCGCAAACGAGCGCCGGAAAGAGTAAAGTTCTCGACTTCAGAGTCGGTTGTGTCGTGTTTCTTGCTCGGGAGACTAATGAAAAGGCGCAGAAACACTAGGGGAAAAGGGCAGGGCTTATTCAATTTTTGTTATAACGATGCTGAGGATTTTCGTTTTGATGAAGGTTTAGAAAAGTTCTTACCGGATGAAAAATGTTCCCCCTCTCTTTCACCTTTTGAAAAACAAAGCTCGAACTGAACAAGCGTAACAGGCTTTGGCCCCACGCACGCCACTCAGAGCCTTCTGCGTCCTTCGGGAAGGCTGAAACGCTCGGCCGGGACGTGCGTACGGAAGGAGCCACCTACSGGCCCGTCACGCCACGTCGCGCACGCGTCCGCCGCCGTCCCGTCCGCCGCGGCGGCGAAGGCGACGAAGTCCAGGAAACCAAACCAAGGGGCCTCCTCGGGGATGAGGCTTGGCAGAGCGCGCGCCCCAGAAGCCGGCCCGGGCTCCGCYCTCACGCGCTGCGTCCCGCCACGGCTGCCCCGCTCGTGGCGCTGCCCCCGAGCCCGGCGTTAGCCTCGTTTTGGGGGGAATAAAATACGAAATAATTACTTCCAGTTTCAGCGGCGCTCAGCAGCGACGCTGCCCCTTGCTTTGGCGCCCAGTAAGCTCGGGGCGGGGAGGGGGGCTGGCTCTGCCAGGTGCCACCAGCAGSGGCCAGAGGTAGTTTTCCTTTCCACAAAATGGCATGCAGTTTCCGAAAACTTCCAAGATGAAATGAAACATATAAAAAATACGGCCACCACCTACTTAGAAAGCACGTTTTCCCACAAGAAGYGAAGTAATGCTTTACAGACAGGACACATGCAAGTACAGTGATTTGTAAATACAAGCTAAAYACAAAAATCTGAAAAGCAGGTCTTTGAACGTCATAACGCCAGCTAAATTACCAAACATTACTTGCACATGCATTCTGCAGTGGTGCTAGCTGGTCCAGTCTAGAATTGCTGCAGGCACTAGCAAAGTTTCCATTCCTTTCAATAGCAGCTAGATTGCACCAATAATGCAGAAATATCTTAAAGAACAATTACAAAAATGACAGAAGGAGCCAAGCATTTATTATCGTGCAAATTACATGCATTAATTTACAGTTAAAAAGATTTTTTTAGGACAACCCTGGAGACTTGGTACCTGCATCCCCACCACAAATGAGGATCCAAAGAAGAAACACTGAAATACTCCAGCAGCAGCATTTAAAGATGCCAAATGAAGTGTTCAGAAGTTGAGGAATTACAAAATTAGGGTTTTGAATTACAAAATTCAACATTAGTATTAGCAAGCCTTKACATTTGCATTATGATACAATCTTTACGTGCACCTCTCCTAGGCTTGTACCTCACTCAGAGCACACAGCGACCAATCTCACTGAACGGGAATACCCAGTATCCCTGTGTGTCCTTATTACCGGTTGTTTGTCCTCATGCTTCACCTGCTGCACAGTCTCTGGGCCTTGAACTGGACAAGGTATCATTAATCTCATCAAAGGGCTTTTCTGTAGGGTTCATCTTCGTGGTATTTTAATCTAGAAGATTAAACATTTAATCTTCCGGACATCCTTACGAGGTAGCAGTCCATTTAACAGAAGAAAAAGCAAGATCCAAAGAAAAGACAACTCCAAATTATTGCTATTGCTTTTGTGTACTCAGTTTGAGGCACCTAACGCCGGCCTTTATAGAGAATCGCTTGTTTTATGATACCTCGTACGCTACAAAACAACTCTAAGCTGCACTGCACTTGAGTTTAGCTAGTAGCTTTGCAAATTTATCATAATTGTATCAAGCTGAGAACTTAAAAAAAACCCACCGCTGTCTAAAATCTGGTTCAACAGATCAGCTTAGCACCACACAAGGAGTCCATGACAGAGGAATGGATAATAGCCGTTGCTCCCGGACGGCRTTCAGTCGCCTTAAGTGTCGAAGAAGGCCGTGCTGCTCAGCTTGCCCTCGTCTCACACAGTGCACGACCTGGACTAGTTCCCTGCCAAACAACGGACACGGTGCTGCACGAGCTGTGCGGAAAACCCTGCACGCAATGATGGGCGTCTATTCAGACAATACATCGGTTTCTTGATACCTGTGCTCAGAGAAGGGACGAGGCGAGAAGTGAGGGGTCGCAGTTGGAAGGAGTCTCCAAACCCATGCAGGGCTCTAGCTACAGGAACATGTGTGTAGATCACCTGAACCCGAAATTCGGAAGGAAGCATCTCTCCTAAAGGTAATACCAGGTCCATGACACTACAAGATAGTATCTAAATCCTTCTGACAGTGGTACACAACTGATCTGTTACTGAAAATGGACATAAAATACTTTTTTGGAAGGGCAGAAGGCAGCAGATGGAACAAGGAAGGGTTTCACCTATACTTCTGATATATGCAAACTGACTCCTTTTGGCTCCAATCAAGAAGAAAACAGACACCACCCACCACCAATTTATTGTAATACATTGATAAAGCCATCTAGGAGGAGAAGGGAAAAAATCAAACAAGGTTATGAAGAAACTAAATCCAATACATTATCAACACTGACAACTGCTATAGTAAAACCGAATGGGCAAAACAAGCAATGCTCAGCAGAGAAAGCATTTGCCTGCTCATCACTTTGGTAGTCTAAGGAAACAACATGCAAGTGAAAAGCAATGCATGAAAGCAGTAGCCTTTCAGATAGACCCATGCAATACTTTGCATACTCTCCTGGGTCCTACAGGACAGTAAAAAGTTGCCACTTCTGCTAGCCTCTTTTGTCACTGCTCATGGTTARGTTGCCACACGTTACTCACCACTTTTTACATCAAGTTTTACAAGATTTCTAACTAAAAAGGGRGAGTAAAACAGGGGCTCCTCATTTTCCCCAGCAATGTCTATCCATAAACACGCTTACTCCTCTACATCCACAACTCCTTTTCGTGCACGGTCATACCTGCATATTGAAGACAGAAACGGTTTTTGCGATAGTTTCTTTTTTTTTTTCTGTCCTATCATGGTTCTGTTCTGTAGGTCATACATGCAACAGCCTCTCTTCAACAGTTTTTTTATTTATTTCCAAATATGGACTACAGGTAAGACATTAAATAATTTTAATTAAAAAATTTACAAATATATGTGTGTGCCTGTGTGTGTAAATATATGTGGCATGTGTGTGTACACGTATGCATTTTTTCCCCCATTTATAGAGAAATTAGTGCACACTCTGGTCAACAATGAAACAAAAACATAAGAACTAATACCCAGAAGTTGTAATATTTAGCTATCTGATGATYTGAAATGGTATACTGCATCACTGCTCACTCATTAATAAGTCATCTGACACACAAATTCCTCAAACCAGCACATCACCTAGATACTAAGCATATGTTTCACTGCCAGCAAAAGCTTGTGCTGCCCTTGGAAATGATCATCCCGCTTTATTCCCGGGCTGATGCTGTGTCCTGCTCCTGGTACTTGCATAACTCACAGTGGGTACCGGCGCTGGCACAAGGCAGGGCCGGGCAGGCGGGATGTGAGAAGCTGGGACAGGGATCGAAGACAGCACAGTAAATCCTAGTTGAGGACAACAGGAAGAGATTCCTTAGCCTGTACTGACCCTTCAGCAATATGGAAAAATATATATGGAAAATTTATATTTGGAAGCGAAGAGGACAACAGTTGCTTTCTTATTCTAGCACATATTCTGTCAAAGTTGTTACAAGTCCAGACATTAGTTAATGGTGAAGAACGCACAAAAAGCACGTAGCTAGTTAAGCTAACGAACACCATTTAAAAGTCACGCAAAGTGTAATATGAGATGGTTATAAGTATTGTATAAAAAAAAGGAGCCTCTTATTACTTAACACTTGAAAAGCTGCAAGTTTAATGAACTGTCTATGCTTCAATATGATTATCTCACTATCTCTCTGCTCACATTACAGCTTGTCCTTCTTCCTATTAAAAGACAAATTGTCTTAGGACTGCATGCTAAGACAGATTTTCTCGGAGTGTTTTTTTTGCACAAGTTCAYAACAGTAGATATCTTAAAATTCTGTCCACTACCTCCTGAGGCTTCTTTGGGCTGGATGAGCTATCTATCTACAGAGGAACTGACAAAGATCTCATGCAAATGAGTTGCACAATTCCTTTGCAGCTAACATGAAGCTGGAAAGGAGCAAAATCATTAACRAACATGTTCCAGAGAGCCAGGAAGTTCTGACGTGAATAGATAATTGAGGTACTTTTGAGATTTGTTTGAGAGAAAAAGAGTGATCTCCTTCATCTACCATTTGCAATTGAACATAATTCCTCAGCTTGGCAGCATTACTGCATCTCGTATTGATTTGCCCACCTGTGTTTTCAAATGAGCCCTTCCTACTGTTGTATCACATAAGGTTCCTAACGCTGAAGTAATTACAAATAGTAAAAATGGAAAACCTGAGACTGAAATCTTGGAGAGTAGCACCTGGCACTGTACAGAATGTTACTTCACTMCCCTTCCACTAAACTCACCTAAGAGTGAGTTTCACATCTTTTCTTGCCTAAACATTTATTCTGCCTTGAACTTCAGGTTTCTTCTTGTTCCCTTGAAAAGCATCCGAGAACTCCTTTTCTTTCACAAGGAAGTGATTCTTGTATGCTATCATGCCGACCAGTTTGAAGGGCAAACTGCCTATGAGACAGAAATCACCCTCCGAAAAGCACGGCAGATACACAATGAATTACAATGGAGACCTGATGGAGAGATGTTATTACACATGATGCAGAAAAAAAATACATATTTCTAATTACAGCACACCACTTCTCCTACATGTTTCAGCAGAGTTTACATCAGAGAGCTTGCCTGGCATGATGGCATAGACTATCACTGGGCATTGYAAAACATTCGTATTAGTTTAAAAAAGAAAGAGAGACCTTAGATGATGACACTGACAATCACAAATGTTATTATTGGCTTTGGGTTATTACGTGAATGCATATTCTCCTTTCCTGCCAATATAAAAGGCCATCAGTTGTTCTTGGTTACAARCACCAAAATATGTTTTCATGGCTATCAGTAACACCATGACTTTCACAACAGTGACAATGGTATATACATTAATATCACAGATTTAAGCCTACTTATCACTCTGTCCTGATGCCATATACTTTCACCAATTGCTGAGTGTAACTCATAAATCAGCTAAACAGACCCAGGGCAGATTCAAAAAGTGTCCCTGTGGTCTGACAGCAGTTCTATGTCCGTTTACAAAATTGTTTACCATCCAAGATATCAGGAAGATTGGAGTGTAGACCTCTTATCTACTGTGATTTTGCAGAGAACCCAATAGAAAACTGTGAGAGTGCGCGCTCTGTGAGCCACCAGGCCCGGGCTGGCAACTAGTCTGATGTACCTGCAGCAGCCACTCTGCAAAAACCATGTGCCTAGCACCAACAAACACAGGTTTCCAGACCCTGGAGACTGAAGAAAGGATGTATGAGAGCAAAAGCTAGATCCACCAAATGTAGCATAATTACTGACTTTTAGTAGCTTAATGACAATAATGGTATCCAGAAACCTTGAAGATTTCACATTCACGAGCCTTCAATGGGATCCAGGCCTTGGCTGCAACCAGGCAACAAGCCAAAATTATCATGTAACAGGAAAAGCCTTTCTGAAGAATGGTTTCCCAAAGGGAAAGGCATATGCCAGCCTTCCAAAGAATGGATAACACCAAGCCCAGTGCAGAAGCTATTCTCACTTTAAAATATCTGTTCTAGGCATTAGGGTGATTATGTTTCCTCCTGTGGGCCTAGTAAATAATTCATCACCTCCACATAAACACAGTAGCATTCCTCCTCCCTCATTCTAACAGAGGCAGTAAAACTCATGATTTTGCAGAAACACATGGCTTTAGCTTCTGCACTACAGACACAGCTGCTGACTCCTGGAGTGATACCTGGATTTTGTTTCCAATAAACTCAACATAACCCAGGAACGATAAGAGACACTGTGACCATATTTTCAAGTTGAGTGGCATGCATATTTTTTAATCAACTGAAAAAGGGATGGATGCAGGCATGCCTGCTATGCACTGCTCTGACAAAAGGGAACCACTGACATAAGTACACATTTTGAACTCCAAAGTTGTTCAATTTTTCCCCAAAAGTCAAGCACAAGCAGAGGAAATTTAAAGTCTCCATCACCTCTGTGAAAAACAGAGCCTTGCAATCCAACCACGTTGAGAACAGTAGGATATGCATGATGGTAACAAGCCCAACAACACTTCAGCTTGGCAGGGCAGCACTGTAGCAGATTGATGACTGCAGGGCTTAATTACAGCTTCAGTTTGTTTTTCAGACTTGTCTAAATATAGACAGTACATCATAGTCTTCAAGGCCATTTAAGATAATTAACTGTGTGATAATTCTAGGCCTTCAAAAATCTGAATTTTTAGGCTTTCTTTGATGACTCAGATTGGTTTACAGAAAACAGGGAGGAAAGACAGGAAAAATTAAGGTATTCTTCTAGGAAATACATGTATGTAATAGTATTTGGAAGCCAAACTTCCTCCCAAACCAGATACAGCAAATGCTGAGCTAATACGATTGGCCAAGAGCTGGCTAAACCTTTATGGAGAGCTTGATACTGCGTCATGTGTGACAGATAACTGCTCCTTTCTCATCAAGAAGGATTATATGGGGATCACTGGGCCATCAGAAAGGCCTCTTCAATGGGAAGTCATTAAGGATGCCTAGAAAATGTTTACTACTCCAGTTAACTGATCAAGGAAGCAGTGCAAGGTAGACACTTCAAACAGGTAAGGTAGGCAGTGCAGAGAGAGGGTATGGTGGAAACGGCCAAGAGAAGCCAGCCAGCRGGATGATCTCACAGCAGCTGGAGAACCAGAGGTGTCCCCTGCACAGAATTAATACGAAAGGGGCAAGACCCTAAGCTTATGCTAGTCCTCGTGACCTCAGCCAACCTAAAGTAGGCTAAACCCCTCATGTTTGTGGCAGGCAGAAACAGYGTCATTGGTACTCTTTTCACAGAACCATAGGATCAGTAAGGTTGGAAGTGRCCTCTGGAGATCATCTAGTCCAACCCCCAACATCTGAATTTTGTTACGGAACAGTAAGGAGGCACTGAGCAGGGCAACGTGTTTGGAGAGGAAAGAGGCTAACGGCAAGCCCCAGAGGAACGGAAGATCCGGTGACGGCTATCACTGTCGCCCGTRTCATTACTCTAGACCCGTATCTCGGAGCGAACGGAATGCCGGTCAGCCTTGGCTGCTCACGGGGATTGTCAGCCCCCTGCAGCCTCAGGCACATGTACTCTACATGCCTGAGAACAAGCATTTCAAGGAAAAAAACAAAGGTTAAATACTGTCTGTATTTCACATCACTACGCATCTTTCTGTCCAGCAGTCACCTGTAACTATTTGGACAGTAAGTTTTCATGTCAGTCTGCATAAAACATCTAGTCTTTGCTTCAAATTCTACTTCCACCATTTTCATGGCTGCTGAAGTTAATGTCCATTTATTGGTCTCATGTTCTATCTTCACTGACTGTTGAGTTCTTGAAAGAACTCATCAACAAGTTGATGACTTGAAAGAGTCATCAGCTGCTGACTGTGCCTTGGAGTACCCTCTTTATCCTGGAGATACCAGGCACGATGCTAAATACCACCAGATAAGAACATGTTTTCTGGAATGTTCTGCCTAGTTTTATAAGAAATTTTTATGCAGAGTTATACTGCACCTCTGAACAACAGATCGAGGGGGAGYCTGATTTGCAGTGGCAACTATAGGKGTAATTAAATGCGGGTATGATTCCAGGGAAATCTAGCACGCATATTCAGTTTTTGATCATAAAATTCCCTTAGAAAAACGGTTCTTACAATCCATGTAGATGAATTAGCATAAGCCTTTTCTCAAATGAGACACGTTCAAGACTGCTGACTGCTAAAAATTGTTTAATTCTTCTTTTTTATTACCACAAACATTGCTGTTATATATTAAGAAAATATACCCTCCCCCCCAAAAAAAAAAAATGTGTGGGAAGTCAGACATTCCTCAGGCTAGAAACATCTTCTACCACTGCTTGGGTAATGGTAAAGTGCTGGATTCAGGCTACAATGTTTCAACAGCAAACATAACTGGATTTCTGTGACAGTGTTCCTTATCCTGGGTGCCAATGCTAGAAGGCTCATCATAGCTGAATACTGAATGAAGTAGCTTCGGTGTCCAGCCACACCTGCTGGATTTGTTTCTTGGGTGTATGCTTAAAGAAGTATCATCCTTCTTTGCCCTACTTTTAAATCGGTATTTATGTTGCTAAGAACTACACTATTATTTTCAAAATCTAACTGTTATTTTGTAGAGTAACACAATTTCGAGTATTTGAAACCTGCATCTTGAGCAGTAACCTGTCATGTATCAAATAATCTTTTCAAGAATAACTTACAATTATCCTTATAATCTTTGAGATCTACAAATATTAATAAATGGCATTGACAGCATTTTTATTTTCTGTGTAAAGGAATGTGATAAAAAATATTAGCACAGAAAGGAAAAACGATCTCCAAATATCTCAAAAATTTGCAGCAGCCTTTTTGGAGCCTTTTTTTCCTGCAGCTCAGGAAGCTGTGAAGTTCCAATAATAATGCTCTGTTCACGTAGTCCGAGGACTAGCATTTCTGTCCTGCAACTAGCTGCTATGAAGATAACCAAGACAGGGTCCAGAACGTGTCAGGACACTTGAGTTCTGCCCGTAGTTCTCTCAAAGGCTTTCTGTGCCTGGCAAACCTGGACAAATCACTTAGTAAGTTTAGTTACTTAACCTCCATTTACCTAAGTTTACCCTTATGGGACTATTGCCCCCACACAAGGGCGTGTGCTAAGTTAATGTTTGCATAGCACCCATACCCTTTGATGGGAGGTGTTTCAGAGTTGCTAAACATTGACACTCTTCTTGAGTAATACACAAACAAGATGTGCCAACAGCCCAAGCCCTGTCTCAGCACTATTTTGTATTAAGGTGTGAGCAAATAGTTTAATTTTCCTTTCTATTAAAAGGTAGTAGTTTTCTGAACTTCAGGAATCATTCCAAGTAAAGTGCTTTTGAACTAAAGTTATTAGAATTTTATCAGCTTAGAACAAAATAATTCAAACACAGGAGCGACTGTGCTTTCAGAATGGTAAGCGATCGTACAATATTTTAATACACCCCGTCAGCAAAACCTTCCACTCTAGCTGTAATATAATAAACCAGGATGTAGTAGCTGCTTTGGAACCTTCCCTAATGGTTCTTCAAAAGCCTGTAAAAGATTGGGATTCTGGGGCAGCAAGGTGGGCTGCAAATCAGCATGCACCGAAGGATTAGGAGATAGATTACCACCCTGCGTAATAGTAGGACCTACTGGCCCATGTTCCCAACTGCACACTCTTCTCAGCAAGCTGAATCTTGCACCTTTTCTTATTCAATTCCAGCTCCAGACAACCTAGAACTTAGTCTGCGGTAGACCAAACCAGCAGTAACCTAACCAGCAGTAGTAACTTATTTCAGCATCACAAAAGCATGAAATAAAGCAGTGAGATGTACTTCCAAGGATGCAGACCTGTAAAATAAACTCCCAAACAACAAGCAAAGAGGGCACGACCTTCATCAAATGAGCAGATAACGTSTCTTCCAAACCTCTTACACAGATGTCTTTTCTCTGCCTTGTAATACCGCTTTATTATTATTATTATTAATAACTTTGACCACTTTGACTAAAAATCAAATAATAGGTGAAATTCTTCAAACAGAAACACTGGTAAATGGGATCTAATTCCATCACAGTGCATTATAAAACTTCTATACTTTGATTTAATATTTCTTTAGTTGTGGTTTTGCATATTAAGAATAACCTGTGAATTGTGCTTGTGGACTTCTCAGTGTTGTTTTATTTCGCTATGAAAAGACATAGATTAGATTTCTGGTCTCAGGCTCTTCACCCTGAGTGCTAGGATGTCAGTAAGGTCAGAGCCGGGAGCGACAAGGACATGTCAGCAATCTATCTCACTAATTAAGCAACAAAATGATAAGAACGACAAGTAGTTTCATTCAACTCTTAAATGAATGTATRTCAACACCAATTCAAGGGAAAACAGATGATAATACATATAAGTTGGGAGAGCTGTGCTGGAAAGGAAGCTTTCTGTCCTCAGCTTCCTATCCTTAAAAACAAGCAGTAAGCAAATTCCAGATTTGTTTTTGAAAAGATCTCATCAATACACACTACGAAATGCTTGATTTGTGTAAAGATGCACAAGGGGTGCTAACTGCTGAAACGCTGGCGCTGCAATTCAGCTATTGCGTCCTGAAATATCTGCTCTGCTCATTGCCCTCTTCAACAAAAGTTAATCCCTATTTTCAGCTTGAGAAACAGATGTATGTACATATACATCTATGCTTGGTCCGGACATTCCCAAAAAAACCCTGTTAATCTGATTTAAAGTAGGCTGTGACTTTTAAAAAGTACTTCCACATAACGATGGCACTGGACAAATATAAACCCTAATACAAATAAACAGTATCAAGTACTAAGCTCTTAAAACCCAGATTTATGACAGAAATGTGGAGACAGGCTCTTCAGCAGGGGCAAGGCTTAGTGACATTACAATAGATCAAGACAAAGTATTGTTCATCATGATTTTCTTCCTTCTCAATAGTATATCCAGCTGGCCTGTAACATTTGTTACTAGAAGACTCTTTTCTTTGAAACTGCAGTTGCTGACACTGTTGCCATTAAATCCTTAAAGAAAAAATACAAGCTCCTACCGCTGCTCTCTCCCTATGAACCAGTAAGTGAATAGAGATGAGCCGACACCTTATTAAGTATAAGCAAAGCTCTTAAGAAGGCCTGCAGAAATAAATAGGATGTCTACAATACACATAATGGTAGCTTTAACAATAAAGACAAAATTTTAGTATGAAAAGCCTACCTTAGGAGAAGAAGAAAGCTCCTTCGATGCTGGAATAGCTGACATGTTCTCACTCATTCCTGTCTCTGTCTTTGGCAAGAGGTTTGGTGGTTCAGGAGCCTTTCTTTTCATCTTCTTCTCTGGTTCTTGCAGTGGAGCAGCTTTAATTAAAGCAGGGCTTGATTTTGGTTCATAAAATGGATTTGATCTAATTAAAAGAAGGGAAATATATTTCTTTGCTATCAAAGAACTCAAACTTGAAACTCGCAATGAAAATAGCATTGTTTAGAGGACTGGATGACAAAGATGTATTTATTAACCCATATAAGAAAATGTTTTGTTTTTACATGCTTTGAAATGCTACTTTTTCATATGTTTAAGTGAGCTACCATAGTTAAAACCACGTTAGAGCAGAATTTTTATAAATTTTATTTTAAAAAATATAAAATAAATTACAGCAAGCCAGCTCGTCAAATATACCAGGTTACCTAAGCAAGAGTGATCTGATTTACAGATGTGCTCAAGACCAATAGCTTTGAATGAAGTTGCTGGTGGTGGCATAAACGAGCGCTGAGAATCAGGCCACTTTTACTTGCATATTTAAACGCAGCTTTAGAAGCCTCCCTCCAGGCCATCCGAGTCTGAAAATGTTGGCCTCAGTAGGTCTGCAATTCATRTCAAGTATATTTTAATCTCCGTAGCAAATAATCATTTCAAAACACCCTTTGGATAAGGGAATAGCGTTAAGAAAACAACAATCTCTCTACAGGTATCAGTAGCTGTAATCTGTCTTATTTGAAAGTGCTTTTATTACTTCACAGATTTACGAAACACAGTAAACATCTTCTAGGATGGATGCACTCCAAAGGCCTGTCGTTCTAAACTTTGGCATTCACATTYCAGCTCTACATTTGCACCACCCTAAATGAGTATTTTCTTGGCTTTTCAAAATTTCATCTATTAGTTTGATGCCACCAGCTGATACTTGTTGCATGCAGCATAACGGCTTCTCCTATGCACCTAAAATAGACAGGAATGGTATATTCTGCTAAGGATATTTAATGGGAACCTTCTTCATGCCAAAATGATTTACTCATGAACTTCATTTTTCATGTTTTCCAGTCTGTCCTGAAAAATGGACCTTTACTTACAAAACTATCTGATAGGTTAATTTATCCCCCTCTGTTCCATGTTTTCCTGCAAGACGTATTTACCGTGTCTCCGTTGACCTGTGTTTACGCAATGAAGTCACTGCAAGCCCCAAAGACCGGTCTGCGTGCAACTGTATGAAGTGCAACTCGTCAGGACACACACGCTCGGCCCGTTGAGTTCAGGGCCGGACGGAAACAGCGGCGCGTACAACGCGGGCCGTGAGCCTGCGCGGCTCCAGCCATCCGCACGCTTCCTCTCGGGAGCACAGAGGCAACCGAGCACASCCCGTTTTTAAATGACTAAGATGCTAAAGTTTGGGCCAAATGAAAAGATCAGATATCCCTCCAGTTCCCTCGCACACAACACCAACAATTTTTCTCAGATTCGTACACTTTAATATTTCTTTCAGTCTCATAGACCGCTTTTAGAATTTGTTTTAAATGCGGTTTGCCCCGGCCTCTATTCCGCGACTAGGAGCACGCAGTTACTAAGTGACGCTGCAGAAAACAAGCCCGGTGCTGAAAGGCAAAGCCTACCGAACCGCCTGAGAGAAGGCCTGGCAGGAAACCTCCAGCCCTTCCCGGGAACCTGCTGCCGCTCACTACAGAGAAACCCCAGACGGGGAAGAGAAAGGCATGACCAACGCTAAAATCACCCGCCTGCTGACTGAAGGCAGCTTCCAGGTGCTCCCACCTTGCTGCCCGGCAAACGCCAGGCGCCCGGGGCGCTGGCAGCTCGGGGCGGTCTCACCCAAGGAGGTCGGTGGCCGCGGCTGGGCGCTCCCCTGCACGCGGGGCGGCAGCGAAAGGAGGATAAGAAATTCAGTTTGACACAGACAACAGCCCCCCGCCCCGCCCCGGTTCTCAGACTATAAACCTGGTTTTGAAGTCAGTGGCATCAGGTAATGTATCAAAATTTGGTCCAAGGACTTCCACACAGCTACGTGTGGAAGAAAACACAGGAAAAGTATAGTGGAAAAAAACGTCTTAGCTGAAAACTATCAATGCACTCTTTTCTGAGCTTAGCTCGCTCGCTTTTTGCTTCAGTTACGGTATTCAGTTGGATTCACCTAAAGAGATACCAGACTGTCCACTGCAAAATTTTAAAAAACTTCCCCTCACACACACAAGAGCCTGACCGACTTCGCAGCACTGGGCAGTCCCTGGCAGCGCGGCAGCTTGCGGCTTCCGTCCTAACGGCCAGCTTCAACCAGCGGCAGCTAGTAGTCTTTCCAACTGGAAAACATTATTCTAAGCCATGCAATGATTAATGAGATAAGACGCTGCAGAGCCAAGTAATATCTGAAAGCAAGTTTTATTCTGACCAATTTAAAAATGCTTTGGATCTGCATTTCTGGTTAACTGTATAAAAAAAATATCATCATTTTACTGAGGAGGAAAAACGCAGTTGTTAGTGTGCCAGAGTTAAAAGAACAGGTTATTACCAAACAGAAATACTAAGGTTGAAAGCATTATACTTAAAATAGCTGTGAACTGTGCTACTTGCAAGGTATTAAACTCAAATTAGCACAGCAACCTGTTCTTTATTGATTGTTACCTAACATTTTGATGTAACGTTAATAGTTACCCAACATTTTAATGTATAAATTTAAAAAAAAGGCACAAGCAGAATTTTACTCTAACATTTCAATACCCAAACTAATAAAAGGAAAATGTGTTCCTTATCTCTCACCAGATATGAAAATTTAGCCAGAGGAAATATGTTCTGAGACAGTAGTTTTACAGCAGCATATATCTAATGGCACATCTGGGTCCATCTCCACCATGCAATGCCTTATTACACCTATGCTTGTGATTACGCTTCGCTTATGCATGTTCTGAAATCTTACGTTATCTGCACAACCACTACTGAAACAGGTTTCAATTAAGCCAATTACCTAAGGTAAACCCTGCACAGAGGACAAGTATCTTTTCCAAGATTACTAAGAGTTTGTTACAAAACTGGAACCAGAGTTCAGATCTCGGGGCACTTTGCGCAAGTTTGGAGGGCAGAATGAGAACTAGCTCCTCGCCAAAGTGCAACAAGCAGAGTCCCGGCTKTAAGTGAGGTGTCCACGCTCCCAGGACAAGCCTCACGTTCCACCCAAAGTAGAAGAGGAGAATGCCAAGCAGCGTGTAAAGCAAACTCCAACAAAACCTTTACGTCGCAGGGATAAAATGCATTGTATTTCCTGAGAGATGGTACATGTCCTTCAGGAGCCTTCTACTCCTCAGGCCTCCCATTTATCAGGTTCCAACCACTCCATGGGAAAGCCCTGGCCCAATGGTAGTCAAAAGTGATGAAAAACCCAAACCAAACCACAAGAACAAAAATCAAAAGAGAAGATGTTAGGAGAGAGGTTGAAAAGAATATGGAAGTTTTTTAGTGCCGTGAGATGACTCAGTTGTTCAACTTTGTCTTGAGTGCACTGCTCAGGCCAAGTCAACACATCTTAAAATAGATATACAGTAGAAGAAATAAGAGGGTCCAGAGACGTGCGATGAAAATGATTACAGACATGAAGAGGCTGCTGTACGAAGAGAGATTGAAAAAGTTAGCGCCAATTAATTGAGACAAGCAACAGGTAATGGTGAATATGCTAGAGATGCATAAAACGACAAATGGTTTATGGTGGCTAAATCAGAATTGTTGCTCTCATATGCCAACAGAAGGGACTGTGTAACAAATCTGAAAGGTAACTAACTTACAATCAATAAAAAGAAATACATTTCATATAATACCTTGTTTGCTTGTGGAACTCTGCCACAAATTGACAGTAAAGTCTAGGCTTTAATAGGATTTGGAAAAAGATTAGCCACTTATGCAGCTAATAAAAGCATCAATATTCACATAAGCTAAGAAACAAAATGCGTCTGGACATAAAGCCTCATGATTCACAGCACACGCATACTGGCACTGCCACTGAAAATCCTCCCTTTTGTGCTCATCATACCATACATACCCTTAGCAGAAACTTCCTACCGAAGAGTTTGAAATTACTGCCGTGAGGCCAGAAGTAATAGCGCTTGGAGGTCTGATTCAGTCCAGTATTCCTAAACTGGAGCTGTATTATTACATTTTTCCTTCCAGGATAGAATAGAGATTCAAAAGTTATCCTTGTCACACTTCTACTCAATATATTTAACAAATTGTCTTCATGTCTTTTCCAATGACATGACATGCCAGTAAGGTGTGAGGACATTGGGGAGGGGTATCTATATAGGGGTCAGAGTGTTAAAACTTGGACGCAGAAAACTTTTACAGTGCTGTTTGATGCCTTATCCTTCCATCTTTCCATGGGACGATGCCATCAAAAATGAAATCATAGACCAGCTTTGTTTAAGTAGAATCCATCTACAGGGAGTTTAATCTTTACTCTTGTAAAAAGAATTAAACAAGTAGGATCATGAAAATCAAAAGGCGGCTGCTGTAACAAAGCGCTAGTGAAATCTACAGTCCCATGCACAGGAAAAAACAGGCTGCCCTTTAGGACACTGCTGCAAGATCTTTTGGCACAGATTTGTTTGTGTGGAAATGAGAATATAAATATAAAATAGACAATTCTTCACTTGCCCATCCATGTAGCTTTTGCTCCTTCCACACTTCACCTCAGGCTGTGCTGTTCTCTATACCCGCATTTGGAGGTGTAAAGTAGACATATAATCTCTCTCTGCAGACTGCGCTGATCAGCGCGCGACCCGGGATGCCTGTTGCGACCATCCACGGTGCAAGCGCACTGTGGTCTGAAGAAACAGCAGCCAGTGCTGTTTGTTCACAGAGTCCCTGGATGAATGGAGCTGGCATAGAAATCATTCCCTAATGCCCATTTTTTCACAGAACAAACAACATCATCAACAAATCTATAGCCACAGAACTTGAAAAGGAAAAAGCCCTGCAGGGTCCTTTATACATTTCTATTAGAGTGCATGGGAATTCTTCAATTTCCTAGAGCACAGCTAYAAACAGAGCAAACATGAAGTTGATGATATGACACCTGTATTAATATTAAATATTAAAATAATGTAAATGTCACGCCATGATAAATCTCATTAAGTACTTTTAAAACTAAAAGTTAATTACAGTTGTTGTCTGTAAAATTGCTCATGTGTAATAACCATAAACTGTTTCAGGAGTGGTGTGGCTGCTGACTAATAACCACAAACAAGCAGTAAATAAATACCTTCAAACCTCCCAAGCTGCACAGCTATTGCAAAAAGCTCTCATTTTTACTGGCCTCCTTTACTATAATACAAGGTAGCCAGTGCTGGTTTATAAAAGTTTAAATGTGTGGTTAGGATAAAAGAAACAACTTAAGAAAGTATATGTGGTGTTATCTTTCCCACATGGAGATGCAGTTTTATGAGACACCCAAAAATGTGCTAAGCAGATTGCACAAAGCTCTGCCTTTAAACATATTGCACCCATCTAAAAAGACCTTCCATTCTCATTAACAGAATTTATTATTTTATGTGGCAAGAAATGATGACAAAAAGACAGGAAGGACCAAGCTCTGCTGCACCTTCCTTTTTAGCTCATTTGCAACTGYAGGGCATGAAGCGGCAAAAAGGTATACAGATTTGTTCCCTATCAAGGAATTTGCTATCAAGGAGGCAAAGAAATGTTTCCTAACTGATCATGTTCAGCTGTACAGCTGAACAGCATGACTTGGGGGTATGGGATTTCCTGTTGCTGAGCTGAAGATCAGTCTGTCCTGAGGAGATGATTAAGGATCCCCATGRCTGAACCCAATACACCTCAAGATTAAGCCAGAGATTCCACTAATGCTTCCAAGATTGCTGAAAGATCAAGAATTGTACTTACTCATCTAGCTCTTCCTCTTCAGCTTTGGAGGTATCTGCATAGAGGTATTTGCTCATATCCACTGGTCTGACATTTTTCCTTTTTGCAGGCTGTGGAGGAGAATCTCTTATGGTTACAAATGTTTCAGGCTCAGGATCTGGCTCATCAAATGGGTTCAAATACTCTGGGGCATCATCATCTTTAAAGGGATTGTAATTGTCAGCATAGAAACTTTCTTCTGGCTTTGAAGATGAAGCTATTTCAGCATCCGGTTCTACCAAATCACAAAAACAAACAAAAACAAACAGTAAACAGATTTAACAAAAAAGTTTGAAACCATTTTTTCAGATCTTTATGTTTTAAGGGCTTATTTGAAAAGTTTTCCTTCATATTTCTCAATACATAAAGTTCTGGCCTCAAATGAAATTTTATGCTTTTATTTATTTACAGCACTACCTTGTTTATTCAAAAATAGGCCTTTCAGAAGGAAGCCATTTCATCTAGGGTATATTGAAGAGATTTAATTTTCTCACTTACCAAAGCTCTTCCAACCACATTAGTTATCAGTTCTCTTATTTGTCATATCTATGTATCACAACAGATTTTAAAACATTTTTCCAACCTACTGACTAATTTGTATCCTAACAAAATGTCCTTAATTATTTATTTGAGCTTTTAATACAGAAAAAAGATATCGAAAATTTTATAATAAAATGACTTTTACTGGATATCAAAATATGGTGATAGCAAGTAGGTGCTCTTTTCATTTCTTAAAAGAACTGAACTAAAATCAGTTATTAGGTTTGCTCAGTAAATTATATTTCAAAATACATATTTTCACTGTTAACTGCTCCTGGTAAAAACACACAGTTTCCTAGTAAAAATGAATTTAAATTAACCCTAAAGAGACAGATAATCAAACTAATCATCTATTATTTGAGCTACATGGCARAAGGTTATTAGTAAACCGTAGTTCCATGCAGTTTGGTAGAGTAACAGACACTATAGAAAGAACATTACATAAAAGCAAATGGTTACTGGATAGCAAATGATACAAATCCCCGTGCCACAATATTGTAGATATTCTCTACAAGTACACTTCCAGTTTACCCTGTCTCCAGAGCATCAGCATAGCCAAGGTGATGGAAAACCCAACCACAGGTAGCATGAGCCACTATAATCTATAATTTGCACAGGAGCCCCTCGGGGCTGAGCAGGAAGGTGGAGCACAGCCGCAAGGAGTAGCTCTCCCCTGCTGTACCGCSGACTAGTGCCCAGTCCCCGAGCCAGGGCAAGTTCTCAGAGCAGGGATGACCTTCATCCTTGGGCAAGCAACCGAGAGCTACCAGGGACCAGGAAGTTTTCACTTGAGGCAGGACTGTGGAGTTCTAGTTCATTGCTTCTGATTTTTTCTTCAGGTTTGAACTGCAAAGACTCTGTGAACATATTCTCTTTTGTGCTATTTCTAAGGGTCTACTTCTGAACTGATGGCTCATTTCTCTGCAGTAAGGAAGAAACAAAAAGGGATCAACTGGAATAACAGCATAAAATAATCGAAATCGTCCTTAAACACAACGTGGACGCTTGGGAGGTAAATCTCTCCTCTGGGATTGAGGGTGAGCTCAATAGGGTGAAACAAAATAAAATTGTTCTTTGCCAAAGAAAACTACCAGTCCTAACTGGCAGACACATTTATGACTACGCACAGTGCTTGCGTCTGCAGGATTTCCCTGCAGTGATTATTCAGAAAATTATATTAAAAGTTTCTTTAATTCTAGGTTAGGTTTGCACTTTCTTATTCCTTCAGCAACCTGATGCAACTTAGTATTAAAGCAGCAGCACATACAGTACTTAAACCTCTCACATACACTGCAAGTTGTTACACTAAATTTCAGTTTCAGAATGCAGTCAAAAATGAGCATGAAATAAGTGTAAATGAGGCACTGCACTGAAACGGGATGAAAGGAAGGTAAAGAAATCACCAAAAAAGCTATTACTATGCTTAATATTCAGTCTTTATATTGTCAAAACTATAAAAAGAAATAACTAATGTAAATTCTTGCGATTAACATAGTAAAAACCTAATAATCAGGTTTGTTGTAATAGTCTAAACCTAAAAAARAAGTTCCGTGTAAACTGATTAAGCCTTGCCTCAACACCATAATGAAACGCTTCGGCTGTGTCTTAGCAGATGGGCACATAAACAAACTACCGCGGGATAAATCAGGGTGTGTATTTACAGCACGTCAGCTACAGCACGTGTACTTGCTCCTACCCAGTAGTAAATACAATGTGCTTATCGCTTAATAAAAGAGGAATACGCTACCGGGCATTTACCCTGGCAGCAAGGGTATGCACGCAGGTGGTTACTGCACAGTAGGCGACGCACACCTAGCTCACACCCTCATTTATACTGCGGTGGTGTGCTCACATGCCTGCACCCTGATAAGAAAGATGCTGTTAAACAATCAGAAGCCTACTTGTATTTAAAGACCGAGAAAGCCACAGTAAAGTATAACTGAAGGTCTACAGTTAAACTGGCAAGTGAAAAAGAATCAGTCAGGGCCAAAACCCAATATAATTGAATCGAGCAAGAATCCTTTGGCAGAGTCCAACATTTTAAACACAGCAGAGCAGAGCCCATCATTTTAAATGGATTTTTTAATTTATTTTAAGCTAAAACAGAGGGAGATGTCCTACACTGGAAAAGTGGTCTTCAACGCAGGTGGTCACAGCAAGCAGAAGCTTCACCTTGCTTGCCCTGAGCCATCCTCAGCGCACATGGCTAGAGCTGAGCTAACTGCCTAAGCTTCTTCAGAGTCAAAGGAGAGGAAAAGGCACTGCCAGGACCAGCTCATTTGACCTCTGTTAGAGAGCTGCATTCAGCTAAAATGCGTCTCTCATTTCTCCTGTTTCTCCCTACCTAGGAAAAAGAGGTTCTAGACAATTATCTGAAAGGTTTACGTTTATATTGCTGAACTCTAAAACCAGGTGAGATAAATCCCACCCTTGCTGTGTAGGAACACCTGATCTGAAGGCTACTACACTCAGGAATACTACTTACTTSTTGCCCATATATTTAATGATTCGATAAATTAGGTCAAGCAGAAATGCTTTTGAGGATGGCCATCGAAAGAGAGCTGCATGTAGGAAGCAGAGGTAACCTAACGATGCACAGAAAGATGTCTGATGAATTGTTCAGATTGTGTTAGTTACGGACAACACATTTTAACCAAAATCTCTTCCTATTTTAAAATTAGTTCAATTTTTAAACTATTTTGTTAAGACAGCACATAATTATCAATATCTGCTTCTGCAGATACAAAAAGAATACAAAAAGATGGATCACTGCACCTACACATGAATCTATTAATAAATACACATTATCATATCTAACCAAAACTTGCTGACAATTCATAAAGAGTATTCCAAGAAATATCTGAACAAGTAACCAATCTATGATTTAGGCTTAAAARGGAGAATTTATGATTACTAAGAATGTCAGTGGTATTTCTGAAATTAAAAACCGAATAGGATACTTCCTAAAACTACATCRTGAGCTTTTATTTTTAATCTGCTTTTAAGCATCTCTGGTAAACAAAGAGTTAAATATTTGTTTCAATCTGATGAATTTTAAGGGCCAATGCAAATGGTTTTTGCAATTCTTTCTATTTCAACACTACAGATCAAATGCCGTAACCCTAACTAGGACAAAACTCTTCCTCTCACTCATTGGCTCAACAGCAGCTACAGTCTTGTCCTTTCCTGCAGAACATTGCAGGCCAGCRCTAAGGAGCCTCGAGCGTATTATTAGAGATTGCATTTAATTTTACATATAAGCTAAAATTAAYGGAAAACATAATTTTCCAAGCCATTTTGACTGTTTTACAGACAAGTCCAGGACTTTGCAGCTAGTGGTAAGAATCCACTTAACTGTGCTCCTCGACCTCTCCTCCTGCTGTTACGGTGGCCATCCAGGATGCCAATCTGTTTTTCCTTAGCTTCCTTTGAGGCCCCTGCAGAAGGGAAGGTGCCCACCCTCCACATGGGTGATCCTCAAGACCAGGGAAAGGGGTAGAGCCTGTACTGACTTCTCCTGTACCCAACCAGGATATCTCCCACGGGGTCCCCCGACACCCTTCAGGATTAGCTGTTATGTCAAGTGTTGGTCATGGCTTYGTAATCCTCTCTGAAACAAATTAAATTGCTAGGACAGTGACTCAAGAACACTGCCTTTAAAGCTGCAGCTGAAGCCACTTTGCTTCTCTGTAGCAAAGATGCTCATATTTGCATATGGAGCTAATGAAGTTGGGTATTACATCTGGGGAGCCTGAGTATCTAACAGCTTAGAAAGGGCTCAATTCCTGCTTCAGGTTGGTTACACACTGAGTACTCCACACTGCTTCCTTGGCTTCTTCTAGATCATTATTCACAACTGAAGGCACAGGAATTTAGTCTCTACCTGTTTTTTTTATTATTATTACAGTTTTTTAGATGGATTAAAAAAAATGACGTTAGCTACTGATTTGCAATTTGGCACTGCACAAGTCAAACACATGATGATTTTGTATGGTTAAGTAATAAAGCCACAGGGGTAGGAGTGACAAGAGAAGAGGTAGAAGTATTACTACAGCAGAAGCACCATCTGCCCTTGTGCCAAAATCTGGAAACCTGACTTGCTCCAACTCAACCGAGAAAGGCAGCTTGTGATAGTCATCACTCCGACCGGTGCTGCCTATCTGCAGGATCACCCTGCTAGCACCAAGCATCAACAAAAGTCACCCTGCCCTTCAACCCACTTGCCTTTTGTAACATAAGCACATTGTGACATACCCCYTAAAAGCAAACTAAAACCCCACCAAAACATTACACGCACAACTTTCCACCTGGCAAAGGATGAAAGAATAAGCCACATGTGATAGATATTTAGTTATGCCATTTACTGCCCAACTGGCAGACGCACAGACACGATGCTGATGTGAGCAGTGTAACGAGCAGCACAAAAAATGTTGCTTCTCAGGACTTCTGGAAAGCAAAATGACTGGCATCATAATAAACCAGCGATGATTTTCTTTTACTTTTGTTAACGCTCCTACCAGCAACACATCACATTTCCATACGAAATATAAAGAGAAGAGAYTGAGTAATCTTTTCTCCTTTATATGGGTTCTTGTGCTGTGACTATCCAGGGAGGATTCTGGTTTTAGATCTGTCAGCTCCGGACTGCATAGTAGCACTGTTTTCATTTGCAATGTAACACATGCTACAGTGAGCTCAGAAGTCTACGCAAAAGATAAAGAAAAAAACACACTGGTAAAATAAATGCTGTATCAAATGAAAGGAGGAGGCAGGGACAAAACATGATTGCCTCTTGTCTCACACATGTTGCAGGAAACTTATAAAGGTCACATTTGACTTCGAATTAGCATTCCCTACCTAATTAAACAATATCTGGGACATATCTGGAGCACTGACTGTGTTTTGTGATTTTCTAATTGCATTTGTTATCGAAACRCTTCCAGATGTAAAATATTTTGCTCAAAAACTAACTGATTTTAGTGCACTTTTGTAATGTGATCAGAAGACAATCAAAAAGATAGTCTTTGTATAGTCAGCTACACATTGCCTACTATAAAAGCTGTACAGACACATTGTTTGACCAGATTACTTTTTGATTTTGCAGATTATTAGATTTCTGATGTCTGGCTGACCTACTACATACAGAGAAAATAAGCCTCAATTTCACTTGTCTGTCAATAGGCAGATTGCAAGGTTTCTTTTCCATAGCTGAAGGTTGTCTGAGATCTTCACATGCGCATTCACTCCACTATGCATAATAAATTACACTGAGGACTTTCAAGCCCCAGCAGCCTCCAGAGGCAGCTTGTTCACCACCCTTCACCATGTGCTGCATCAACAGCGTGCACATGGGTGGCGGGAGCCCTCACACCTTTACTTTCTCGCCACTCCAGATTTCCAAGGTTAGGTGATTATGGGATTAGAAAGGTAGAGGGCAAGCAGCTGGGTTGTGAACAGGTACCAGAAATATCTGTAGTAAACAAGGCAACAAATATCTGTTGGCAAGGAACTCCTCTTTCTCTCCAAGTGACTGGTGCACTGGGCCTTGTAGCCTCTGATGGCAAAGTAGGTGGGAAAGGAGGCTTTGGGTGGCTGCTCTGCATGTCTTGGGGAAGTTAAGTTAAAAATGCTACGGAGATCCTCCATACTCTGACGGRAAGTCTTAAGTTTTTGCCCTGTCTTGATAAAAAGGTAAGGCAAACACTCTGCATGCATAAAAGATTAATCTCTTCTTTTAAGCAGTTCACAATACAAGTGAAACAGATAACATGACTCCTACAGCCCAAAGGAGAAAGTCTGCCTTAAACCCTTGAACGTCTGTCATGCTCCCAAACTAATGGGATAGCCACCAAAAGGGCCACGTTCACTGAAGGATGCAAAAGCAAACAAGTGGGCACAGACTCAAAGAGCTTCCTAAAAAGGGATGTCAGCAATAAATAAAAAGTTCCACTGAGAACTGGGGTCTTAGAGTAGAAAAAAAASGAAACGTCCTAAGCCACAAAGGAATATATCTGTGGCCAAGGGGGAAACAAACAGGGCAGCCTTCTGCAGTCGGGCTGCAGAGCAAGAGCAGCAGTAGCATTCTTCAGCTTCAAAAGGCAGACCAAAACAAGGGGAAATCTCCCATGAACAGTAAGGCCTCGGTGCACCTCGTCTAGAGAGATTCATCCAATTAGCCGCAGGCCTACCTAGGAGATTCCTGCTGTTGCCGAAGACATCTCTGAGCAGGGGACCAGCACTGCCTTGATTTAATTCCTCTTGGCACTGTGTTCTTTCTCAACTTCCTGTGAAGGAAGCAGACTGGAGGGAAGGCACACCAGAAGAAGGCCACGCAAAGGAGGATGAACACAACTAATGCTGAATCTAGGGAAGAGCCAGCACTTCTCACAAGTGTCTGAGGTGACTAGAGCAATCCCTGGGGAGCTATTAATCACAAAGAAAAAGTTTTAAAAAGCCACACCAGATGCCCCACTCCTGGTCTGACAGCCTGAAACGCCTCAGATCTTCCACTGCTCAGGGCTTCAAGGAAGACATACTGTTATCCCAAGAGTCTGACAGAAGCTCCATCCCTCCCAAATAAAAAAGTATCTTCTGACACAGTAGGAAGAATCTAGTGATACTGTTTATGGAAATCACTGTAATGTTGTTGCATGTTGACAACTGCACAATGGCAGCAATGTGTGGGAAGAATATTGGATACTCACCCCCAACAGGTGTTGGGCCTTCTTTGGGGACCCAACAGTCTAAGCCTTGAGACTGTCTAAGTATGCAGAACAGCCCCAGAGGAATAGAGAAGTGTCCATGACTGATGGTAGATGGCAGTAAAGGGTGGAAGCCACCATCAAGGAACCAGAACTGACTGCAAAACTCTGACCCGTACACCTGACGGGAGTCTTTTGGGAACATAAGCAGGCTGAAGCTTGACACGAAACACGTATTTATTCTGGCACTAATAAACAACCATTTTACAACTCCCTGTGCTTGCGATGAGAGGGAATCTATTGTCCCTATATTTTGTGGTAGGAAGGGCTGCTGCTTTCCACCAGAGCAGGTTCTCTCTGAAAAGGAAACAAAAGCTCTGTTTGGAAGACAGCAGTTTAGGTGGAAAGGGACTTGGGCAGCTCTCTCCAGGGAGAAGGAGCTATTCTTTCCGCAAAGGTGGCGAATGGAGTATGGGTGAGCCTTCTAGWGCAAGTGTGGCATGCAAAACGGGGTGGGTGAATAGGTATTTTATTTCCCTGATAACTCTGCTTCCTTCTCTGATCCTAAGAGAATTTATAGCTGAGGAATGGACAGCAAAGGAAACCAAAGATCTGGACATCAAAACATAAACTCTATATACTGCTATCTACAATCAACACAGGCTGTGAGACTACACAAAAGCCAAAGCATTACAGCATTTAGATTACCAACCACATTGACCTCTGACTCAGAAGACAGAAAAGTCATGTTGTGAGTAAACATTCAGCTTGTCCAGAGAAAGAGAGTTACCTAAGGTCAAAACTACAGATCAGAAATGAATCCTCAGGAGACCTGGCATTAGAAGTGCCATGCCTACACTCTGGGCTGTTCCTGCCTGGTGTGGTTCTTTACTACTGCCTTCACAGAGCGATTYTTGGGGTTTGACCAAAGATGGCAGACACTCCTTGGTATTTTCTGTTGGGAGAAAAGTCCTGGAGCTCTGAAYAGGAAAAGCTGAGTACAGCTCCCTAACTAGAGGATTAGCTATGGACTGGCACACTGAACAGCCGCAAACTCAGAAAGTCATGTTTCTTTTTTTTATGGCAACCAATGGAAGTTTGCATATCTGAGCATGGAGTTGAGGAGAGCAGAGATCCCTCCCCTGGTTGCCTTATGGCTGAAGTCTCCTCAGGTGGAACACTTAGGTGGGTTGTATTTCTCACCCAAACAGAACAAGAACTGGCATGGCCATTTGAAAAAGAGATTAAGACCTACCACATGGTGCAAAGCTCGATGCCAGAAGGCTTAAGTGAGGAAGCTATAAAAGTGAGAAAGGAAGAATAAAAGAGATACCATTAAATAATAATAACGGAGATTAGTGCTAATCTAAACCAAGAATAGCTGTGATGCAGTGAAAACTGCAGTGAGGAAGGAAGCTTTTACCTAAGTCAGTGCTCACATGTAACAGAGGCGCTCGACGGTGTGCTTTGCTCACTTACACCACTTGTGCAGTATATTGGCTATGTAATATTAACACACTTGATAGCTACAAAAATCTCTAGATCAACTGGTAGCAAGCACCCCTAGAACAAATACACATACGGAGGTGACTCAAGGAATAAATTCATTTTCCAGTGGCAACTGGAAGTTTTTCAAATTTTCACGTTTCATTAAACACTTGAAATTAATAATGAATTATGTAAAATAAATCTATTACCTTCTACATCAGGGTCTCCAAATGGATTTAATTCCATTGTGTCAGGATCATCGAAAGGATTTGTACTGGAGTTAGCCAGGTCTTGTTCCTCTTTATCCAGAAAGTTAAGTTTACTGATAAGTTCTAGAAACAAGTTGGAAAATTGTTTCAGTATAGATAGAAACTGTTCATCTAACAAATTTCRAACTTTAAAAATGCATGTCAATAACCCCTTAAAACACTGCAGGAGGGTGTGACACCAACTGTACAACTAAACAAATGCATCTAGTAACACACCAGCATTTGCAAACAGAAGAACAAAAAAGTGAAATGCATGAAACTTCTATTTGTTGATCAGATGTTATGTAATAGAAGTGACTACCAAGAAAGCCTTCCAGATCTATCTGAAGTAAATACTGCAGAGCATCTAAAAAGCTAAGCACAACTTATTCTCAATTGTTCATCTGCATGTTAACTATCAATAGGAATTTTTAATTTTTCGATGTAACATGCATGTAAAAATCAAAGACGGGACATTTTGTCAACTTAGAGAGGTCAAGTATTATTGACTGCACAGCTAATGTTTCAGGGCTGGGTTTTTTATTTTTTGTATTTTTTTTCTTTCTCGTTCATTATCAGATGACAATGCAGCTGTAGAGGAGACGGTCCCTTTCTCTATCATGTTGTTACGTGTTGGATGCACTACAAATTACTGAGAGTCACGCTGGGTGGAAGCACAGAGATAAAGCTGACAGCTGAATACAAGCAGGAGTCAAAAGGTAACAGGTCACAGTAAATACAGACAATCAGAAACAGAAAGAAAGGAGGAAAGCGTATAGACCTTCAGAGGAACAGGCTGATTTAGCTGAAGGCATATTTGCTTGCTTTACGCAGTCATCTTGATCTTCATCTAAGCTGCTCAGAGCATTCAACTGGTTTACAATTTCTGTAAATAGAAGCCAGTCAAGACAAACGCAAAGTAAGGGCATTTAATGAAACAGAAGCGGGAAGAATGYTGTTATTAGAAGAAGAGAGAGAGGGAAAGAGAAGACACTTGCTGTTAATTAAAAGATTACATTTAGAAGGAGTTCTTACTACACTATGTATCACAACACTAAAGCATCTGCGGAGAATTCTTCAGTGACAATTTGACAATAAACCCAGCTAACGTACATAAAACAAAACCTTGCYGGGTTGGGTTCCTGGTGTCAGCAGCAGTAATTAATTTTATGAAGGTAAGCATGCACACCAGTTCAAAACTTAGATATACTGCATATAATTTAATTAACAGTTTTCTGACTCATAAAGAAAAAATGAATTTTGAACCATTATTAATCAAAATAAAGTAGCCCCAAAACAACTTACATCCCTCCCAAGCCCTTAAGGCTACAAAAAATACTACACACACACATACGTATTTTTATATATATACATATGTATGTATGTATGTATGTATACACACGCATACACGCACACACATTTCAATTACTTAACATTTAGGATCGCTGTCCATTCAAATCTGACCTATGACAAGCTGAATTTATACAATGGTTCTAAACRACACGATCACTAATATGCTATGAGCATGCATACAGAAAACATCCTGGCTCCTGTAATTTTAAGGCAGTAACACCTCTGCTTGCCACAATCCTATTTCACCTTCGATCTACAGTGGAGTTACAAGTTGCCATGAACTAATAATTTCTAAAATATATTAATATATGACAGTGCCTCCATAACTCGKGAATAAAAAAGAAAGAAAGAAACGTGAGCTAGGTCTTAGGCTCCTCTGCCCCAAGGGGAGAAATTCCTCTCTGATCCCCTTGAAGAAGTCCTACGCACAGCCGCTGCCAAAATCTCTGTAGTAATGGGGACTGAGCGTGGTGTCTGCGACCAAGGGACAGAGCTGGCCATCCTGGGAGCTCGCAAATCGGCGGGAGAAACCCTGGCCGAGAGAAAGGCTCCTTCCAGCCGCGCGCCTGTGCCCCCATCAGGCCTTCTCATCTCTTGGCTTTTTCCAAAGAAATACAGGGATGATGTCTTCTGGCATTGCTAGTGAAGTTAAAGCTCTTTCGATGCCTTTACTGTATTTGCATGCCAGTCATGCTTGGATTTCTTTTAATTTCTTACGTACGCAGTAGATCCCATYTGCAATGCTTTTAGCTAGTGGCTGTTTTGTACTTAACCTTTCCTCATATAGATTTTCTTCGAGAAAGCAAATGTTTGTCACTGAATCTCAGGCAGCAATCTTAACGCTATGAACTAATCACAAGGAGCACGATGCTAGTCTGAAATCTGAGTAGCGTCACGACTGTACCAACCCGGGCTGGTGCCCATTGCTGCCCTGCGCGCCCTAACACCCATCCTTTTGCAGAGCGCAACACCCTCCCGGCTGGCGCCCCTTAACTCCCTGCCTTCGCAGACAGCGTGCAGAAGCTGAAGCCAAAGACCACGTCCAGAACCTGAAAGCAGTTCAGGCTTGTAGTTAAACTCTTCTTTCCCAAATCTGAACTGTTGTGCGGATTTGCCAATCTGCACACTTCCAAGCCAAATGATGGCACCTGGTCTGTTCTGCAGGTGGCATCGCCATAGCAGACTTCCTCTTCACCCCTTCCCTCGAGCACCCTCGACCTTAGAGCAAACTCTACTCAGTTGTGACTAAATTTATAGGTATCTACAGAGAGTTAATACCACTGTTCTGACTCCCTTATTTTTAGGTCCAACATACAAGACCCTTGTCTTGAAAAGCACCACCAACCTCCTGCCAAAAACTCTGAGCTTACTCAGTATAAAATCATATATAAACCTTAGAGATCYGAAAATATAATACCGTCTTTTGAGAGTTTTTAAGACTCAAAATACACAATGGCAAATACCTTGCTGTACTCAAATAAAACAGAGTTGACCTTATAAAACAGTAGTACAAACAAATTACTAGTTAAAACCAGAGTGAGATGCTGACAAGATTTACAATTTATTATTCCAGCACGTGAAAAAAAAAAACAATTACAATTCAGTCTTTATTGTCAGAAAATAACAAATTAAACTCAGAGCTTTAAAACGAGGGCTTCTTTGATGTGGTCTGAATCACCTGGTCCCATCTGCCAACCTAAACACCCATATGCACTACAATGTTTCTCATTTCAATACTAAATGGTTTATGTCATATTGTGGAGTGCGGAAATGGCAGGTTGGAGATTTATGCCCTATATTATCTTTTATATATCTCATTATCTACAAACACATATTAGCCTGTTCTACAAGTATGTCATATAAATCACTGTTGTTGGGTTTTTTTTCCCCTCTTCTCTTTCTCTCTTTAAGCTGCTTGGTGCTACTGAAGAAAAAAGAATAAGAGCATCAGAAGTTTGCACGAGGTAAAAATGAGTTGGCAAAACGGCAAAAAAGAGTTAAACCTGCTGCTCGCCAGCAGCCTGCTGGTGAAATACCCTGGAATCCAGACTCCTGCCATGAGCAGCACACGGGCGCAGGGCCGAGTCCATGTGACGCCCCGGGGAGTCACTGTGCTCCCGCGCGTGGGGCAGGAGGCACTCTGCTAACCCCAGCACGAGCCTCGAGGTGCCAATTAACCCAGTAAGGGAAACACAGTGTATTACTGTCCTGCCTGTGAATTATGAGCCAAATTTCTTCAGCGATGTTGGAACGTCTCATCTTCAACTGACGACTAAGAACAGAACAACTCTGGGAGGTTTCAAGCCATCTTTTCCAATGACATAGAAGCTAAAAATTTGAATCATYGTGGATGATGACTATGAACATACTATTTTTATGTTCACGCAGAACAGAACAGTTAGATGAAGATACAGYTTTTATATTTGAAAAACGTAAACAACAAATGTTGGGGAGGAAGGGGAAAGAGTTAGAGATGGGGGAAGAATTTTTTTTTTTTTTATGAAATGGTGTTTTGAATAGAAAACTTCCTTCAGTCTCCTCTTAAGTCAGTTTTATGGCAACAGCTCCTGTGTTGACCACTCCAGCATCCACAGAGCTTTTGAAGTTGGCGAGTCTTGCTTCACTGATTTCATACAGCTGAAGAAACAGAGGCACAGATCCTTACCCAAGTTATGCAACACACCAGGGAAGAGCGCGCCGGGGGAAAGCAGCATTTCCTAACTCACCTGCACCACCTAGAGCCCTTTTCAGCAGGTGTCTCCTGCTCTCCCACTGGTGGATATATTTATTCATCTATCAGACYGTAACACTTTAGGCCCAATTAAAAAATTTTTTGCACACTGCAGAAGGAACAGTGTCCGCAGTGAACGTTTGCAGCACCTTCGGTAGCTCCTGCTTTAGAAGGGCAATGGTTCAGTCGTCGGGTCACCCTCCGGAGGCAGTTCCTGGAACGAGACCTTGACTCCAAAGCAAGCTGATGATCCTCACCCCCTTACCGCTTGTACTTCACTTTTCTAAGGCCTGCTCACAAACATTAACTGAGTGACGCTCCCATCAGCCCTGCGAAGCAGTTGCGGGCAGTCTGCCCACCTCACTCTCGGGAAGGCAGGCGCGCGGAGGGAGGGAAGCGGCTTGCCGCGGGGCACTCTGAGTCAGGGAAAGCACTCCAGCCTGCCCGTCTGCCACCACCCTCGCAAGGCAGCAGATGAGAAAACGTTGGGAGTAGCAAGCTTTCAAAACGGGTTATGTAACTTCCTCAATTAACTTTGTGGGATCCTGCGAGCACAATTATGTTTTAAATAAATTAAAAAAAAAAAACAATACTTCACCAAATCAGTTTTGTTCCCTTTCCCCCATCTGTATTTCCTCCTTTTCTTTTTTTCTTTTTTTTTTTTTTTTGCCTCCTTCTCTCAGAGACAGCGTTCCCCCCACTCCTTGGTTCTTCAGCTGTTTTTCTTTGCATTTTATTAGTTTTCACCATTCATTATATTTATTATAGGAGTCACTCCAACTGCCAATGAAATCAAGAGACATCTTTACATTTTTTTGAACAGATGTTGAAACAGATCCTTTATGTTTTACTTATTCATGTTTACTTAGTGCCCTTGTTTTATGCTCTCTCATTTGCTTGGGAAACTACACGTGCTCATTTCTAATCACCATCCCTCCCATGCTGCTTGTTGTTAACTCGGGAGGAATTCGCTAGGCCAATGAAGCAACTCAGYTGCTGCAACGAACACAAGAAGAAAAAAAATCTCTGAGGCTGACCTTTCGCCCACAGGCTCCACAGCTACCAAAAAACACCCTAAAYCCATCTCATATCATTAGAAAACAGTATCAGAACAGGCTGAACAACGAGTAGATACTGTAGCTCATACGAATTTAYTGCTGTCTTTCAAGTGATTATTGCAATGTTTGGTTAGAATAGATCATTTTGGCTTTATAACAGTTGAAACACSTGTAAAATCAAGCTAGGACCTCATGCTGCACTTAGTGCGACACACGTAGCACGTGTACAGATGAGGAGAAAAGAACCTCTGAGTTATTCTAGCCCATGTCAGACAGCTCACCATTCCTCATCTGCCTCCAGGGACATTCACTGCTTAGACAAAGGACAGTAGACAGAAGAGATGAATCTACAACAGCTTTCTGCTTTGTCAGGAATCTTGTATTGGCTCATTTAGCTGCTGAACATGGGAAAAGCAGTAAAATTGAGGAGCAAGACCTGGTTTTCCCCTATTGTCCTACTGCTTTTCTATAGCAGTCCTCAAAGCAGTATCTAGGAATATCTTAATAAAACACATCTGCTCAATAGTTTATCAAGACTTGATGTAGCCTCTCTTACATGCGCCTTTCTCTGCTCTGTGATTATAGGATGACCTAGGCAAACACGTTAGTTTTTGATTGCTGTTTTGAACATGCACCTAGATTCTTCTAGCTTCTCTAGGGGAACAGAGAAAGACCTTGCAGAGTGATCTCCGTGTGACCAGCCTGGTATTTCTCCACCTCTTCACCAAGAACATGTTACTTCTATCTCTCAAATATTTCATTCTGAACTTTCCAATCTGCACTATCTTGGAGACATACAGCATAACTACAGATTTGGTCAGGGTATAAAACATTTGATTGAAAATGGAAAGCCTGGGGGAAACAAACACATTTGCATCCCTTCACAGGGAATACAACTAACTGCTTCAGGCTGAATTACAGTGGCAATTAAAGCTAAAAAACAAGCAATGCAAGCTGTGCTTCAAATAACCAAACCAACGTTCCTCAGGATCTTCACAAGCAGATTTAACAGTTCATTTCTTTGTTTCAGATGCTTTTCCCTGCCTTAGCAAAACATCCTGTTATTTAGACAGACATTATTAAAGATCACTGGCAGGCATGAAGGATGGCACCAAAAGATTATTTGTCTTTCCTAATTCTTCTCTTATACTAAGAATTCCTACAGAACTTATCTCAAACAGTACTACATAATGATCTCTACAACTTAACATCTTCATGTCTTGATCTGATTTACAGTTCAGTTATCTTGAACATGCTAAGCTTTTTTTTTTTGTCAACAAATAATCCAAACACCATTATACCGTGTCACTTGAAACAATACAACTATCAAATTTAGTTAAAGTCTTCCAGCAGTCTCGTGATTTTATTTCAGTGAGATAGCCCCCAACTGAAAGGAAGAAGGAAACTGCCTGAAATTACCATGTTATTGCGTAGAACCTCCGTACCCCCGATGGCATCTGATTTGGGGAGAATAACTGATTTCTCAGTTATTCTCCCAAACATTCTTTAATCTTTCACTTAGCTCATCTCTTGCTTTCTTGCTCGTTGACCCTGTGTCTTTTTACTCCTCTGTTCACATTGGCTTTTTGCTTCCCTAGAATGCTACTACCTAACATATTCCCTCCCAAAAACAGGACCCTCCCCCCACCCCCACCGCCCCAAAAAAAAGAAATCAATCCTCTTGAGTTCATGAAAATTAAACTTCACTGAGTTAGGGGTCTCTCTTCCATAAAGTTATCCTACATATCCTTTTATTTCATAGTACAAATATAGTGTAAGGATAAAATCTATTGATTATGGTTGGTAGTTAGCAAAGGTAACTATTATCTCTCCCATGGCGAAACCAACCTGTAATCTTTGCAGCCTTTTCCTCTTGATTCACTCTGTTTTCTTCATCTTCTTCATTGTCTTCCTCAAAATCATCTAGATTTCCAATATCAGCTTGTTTCATACTCATCAAACTAGCCAGGCTTTGCATATCTTCATCTCTAAATAACAAATTTCAAACCAGGCATTAAAAATCTATCTGTTAATACCATATCTGATACTACTGCATTCATATGCTTTCTTTTCTTCACAGAGATCTCTCATCTTGGATCTCATCTTGAAAGTGGTGAAAGAAGGAAAAAACGCTCACGTATATTGATTTCTGAATGGAATGCTTTCTATTAACAGAAATCTAAAAGGTAAAAACAGTGCTGCCTTGCATTAAAACATTGTGTTTCAATGGACTATTTCAAGTCTTCTGTGACTGTATCTTTCACATACAGGTATCTTTCGTATGACTGCCATCTTTCATATCTAACATTAGCTTACTGAAAACATGGCAACAGCTAAATATTCAGAGAAATTAATGTTATATGTCAGTTCCATTAAAAACATTTGTGAAGTACATAATGTCATTCTCAAAGCAAGAGTGGTCTTAGCTCTTCTATTTTAAAACAGTTTCAATAGCTTTATGGTGATTAACCAAATATTTTTGCAGATTTTTGCAACAATACTGACTGGAGACTGCCTGGTTAGGGAGCAGCTCTGCTGAAAAGGACCGGGGAGCTCAGTAGAGAGTAAGCTGAACGTGAGCTGGCAGTGTGCCCTGGCAGCCAGAGGCCGATAGGGCAGCCAGTAAATTGTGCAAAGCCATGACCCTGCTTTACTTGGTGCTCATTGGACTGTATTTAGGATACTTGGTCCAGTGGTGGGTTCCTCAATACAGGTTGTTGATAAACTGGAGCAAGTTCAGCAGAGGGCCACCAAGATGGTCAGGACTGGAGCACTGGGCCTACAATGAGAGGCTGAGGGAGATGCACGTGGTAAGCCTGGGAAAGAGAACCCCTGGGGAGACCTCACGGCAGCTTGTCAGCCCCTGTGAGGAGGTTATTGAGAAGCCAGTGGTGGGAGGATGAGAGACAGAGGACAGGAACATCAGAACCTTTTGGTTTTGATTTAAGGAAAAGCCTTTCCATCATGAAGACAGTCACTGAGAAGCAGAGGGAAGAGTTGCCCAGATGTTTTGCCATCTCCATTCTGGGGGTTTTGCAAAATCTGGTCTGCTCTAGCACCTGACTCCACTTTGAACAGGAGCTTATAGACTGGATGCCCCAGGAGCTCCCTTCCAATCTGAGTTATTCCATGATTCTGTGATTTTATGAAAGCATAGAAATAGCTTATTTCACATAATAACTCATCTACAACTAGAAACTAAACACATCGTGGCATAAAATATTCTATCTACTTCGAAGCTGATCACAGCAAAACCAGATGCGTCGATTTTGTGCCTAATAATGTCAAGAGAGCTAGACAAATTATTTTAAAGGTATTATTTAAAGGAATAAAGATGCCATACAAACCATGCCTCAAATCTACACAGAAACACAGAAACACTTAAAATATAGGAATTAATCTCAGTGATTTAACATACTGTTAAAACCAGAAATTCTTTGGGGCAATCATTTCCCACTCTGAGGTTCAAAATAATCAGCATCACAGAACCTACAGTCATTTGAGGTGAGCAAGTGCTTTATAATATAAATAAAAACTATTAATAATAAATATAGAATAAGTAACTATCAGGAAGTCACAAAGACCTTCCCTTTTATGCTGTATCCCCCAGGGTTCATCATCCTATTTTGATAAACAATAGATTAAATCAATTCTTTAAGCACAGGAAAAAAGGTAGTATCAGGAGACTCAAATGCAACACATTTTAACCGCATAGCTAGAATAGCTCACTAATGCTCTGGAGATGAAGAGCTGGCAGTAACGAGTACTCAGATCTTGCATGTCAATTCTTCATGTTAAGTTTATAAATGAAAAGATCTCAGAAGTACTGTTTCTTTTTCCTGTCCTCTGTGTATCATAATCTTTCCCTGTTTTAGACATTCACAAAGAAATCAGATGATTTTTGATACTGCAAGGCAACACGCTGCAATAAAGACATAAAATAAAATTGAGTCTCACTTTATAAAACCAGAATGGTTTGGAAGAAATATAAACCAGCCTTGACGTGGCCAGTGTCTTCTCATATTGCCTTTTGTTCATGCATCTGACACCTGAATTCTCACTTTTCTTTTGATTAGTAGGATGATCTCAACTTCCCCAAAGTTATATAAACAACAAAACAGTGCTTTCCCAAACACCAAATTTTGTTTCAATCCCCAGCTCAGGGCAGTATTAAAGCTCTAGTCTTAACTGAAAGTATATTCTCTGAATTGGATCGATTTTCTCCAGACAAAGTTATATGCTGTCCTAACAGGATGCACTTTTTAGGAATTATGGCCCTAGAAAGCACCACCTAATAGTGCAGCTATTTATTGTTCGTGGTTCATGGATGTTGGTGGGTTGCCAGAAGTTAACAGGCTATTGGATACTGACTTTATCTTCTCATTTTCAGCTGCTACATTATGTTAAACCATACCTAAAAATGCAATACTTGAAAATATCATTCTTACATAATAGCTCAAAATGTAGCTCCCAGTGGGTTATTCTGGGGAGGGAAACAGAAGGTGCTTTTAATGCATTTGTAGCTATCAAAACAGGCAGTCAAAAAATATTTTTTTGTGTCAAAATGAGTGCTGTAACATGCCAAAGCCTGGAATGCTGTTCACATAACTGTTCTGGGGCACTAAAGCATCTTCTGTTACAGAAGGCCATGTCTGCAAGTGCACTCGAATAACAAGAACAGAAATAGACTGTTAGCATTTAAGGGGAAAAAGAAATTTTAAAAAAGAGGCAAAAGAAGAACTAGAGCAATAGCTTCCCCAACTCCCTCTTTTTCTTCCATCCTTACATTCCCATACTCAACACGTAGAGACAGACAGGAAGAACAAGGATAGGCCAACATTTGATATCCTGAATCTGACAGAAATTCCTAGAAGTTATAGGATCTGGAAAAATCACTTGTATCCTCTGTGCTCCAAAGGCAGTTGAAGGGCGGGACAGAACCAAGTGAGTGAGCAGGAGGAGTGGCAATCAGAGCACAAGTGAACACTTTGCACAGGATGTTCTTGTGATCAGCCGAAGATCTCACCTCTGACTGCGCCTTCTCTCACTCTGCAGCTGCCTTCGGCTCCTTGTGGAATAGAAAAAGGTGTGCTCGTTCCTACATTTCCCTTGGCCTCTGCTAAGGGTATTGTTGGATGAACACACACACACAGAGAAGTATACTCCTGCTGCTTTCAAACCTGCGGATTTTTTTAAGCTGCTCTTATTTAAGATATCCATAATGACAGAGGACAACTATTTGCCTCTGAAAAACACAAGACTATAATCAGAGTGAGACATGACTTCTACTTAGACTAAGAAATGAAGTATGGCAGGAATGATAGGTATGCTGAAGAACACTCTCAGATTCCGCCATTCTACACCAAAAGAGCTCTTTACCCAAAGAATTCTTTGAAAAGAAACACAAAGCAGGCTATCTGGTTAGAAAAAACAAAAACCAAAAACTACTTACGTGGCTTTTCCTTCCCTCAGGAAAATACAAGATAAAGAGAACTGTAGTGTGGCAGATACCACTTTTTTGGACAAAGGCTTGAATTTTAACTTGACATCTGTCTGTGTAGGCATGGGGCTCGCGTATTGCTTCATGTTGATGCTGCTGGTGGCAAGTGCTTTTCTGCGTCCAGAAGGAGATTCCTGAAAGCAGATGCAAAACAAAATTAATGTTAAAGGTGCAGAAGGTTGTTACAATAAAACCTGCATGTTCATAAACCAAACAAAACCCCCACATTTATTAAACCTGCACTGTTGTTCTTCCAACTGTGCAGCCACAATGGGTTGCTATGATCCTCTCTAGAGACAAAAATCCAGCTCTAAAACTAGACCCATCACTAACGATGGCCCACTGAAGACAGGTGTGTCCAATGGAGAAAGAGGTTTTTCACTGTGATTCCATATCAGACCCTTAGTCATTAAGGCTTGTATTATCCCACAGTGGCATCCACTACACGTATCCATTTAAGCAAATGGGAACATATCTCAGTTGCTCCTTTAGAGAACTGGACCAGGTTTTTATTCAACACACGTAAGATATGGGTTTGAATAATACATACATTTCTACACAAAATGCTATCAGGATATCAAGTTGCCAGTTTGAGCCACCATTAGGGTTCAGTACTCAACTATAACGCTTGAAATTTTTTCAGAGTACGGTTACTTCTCACTAGTGTTGTATGTGTACTATCAGGAGTCACAGGTTTCTGAAGATTAAGGTTGACAATGCTACCAAAAATATCAATCAGAACTGGGCAAGAAACAGAAAAATAAAAAACAAGACAAGATAAAAGCCTAAACTGTATTTCAAGGTAAAGGTGTTGCTCACAGCTCAGTAATTCAGACATAAATTAATGTAAAATGCATCTAAGAATCTAATCTACCYGATTGTTTCTAGTATCAGTATAAGTAGCAAAGGAATGATTATATGTAATAAAGCTCTAGTAACAAAGTCAAACAAGAAAGCCCTGCTGTTAACTCTTTTGAAAGATGTTCTCACAATAAGACTACATTTTATTGCAGCTGACAATTTGTGTTGAATAAGGAATACTAATTCAATCAAAACATTCAAGCATCCTTTTTCAAAGTACTTGACATTTCCACCCAGTAGAATAAGTCAGAATGTAATATGTCATCCCCAAAGAATACCTTGTTTAAAAAACTAGCCTTATCTGTCAGATTATGCACAGCAATATTATACAGAACTATTAGTGCATGTAGATACCTTATGAATGAATTTCAAAAATGCATCAAACACTCGAGAAGGATTTAGGCCCTCTCGTAAGAAAGACTTAAGAATATGCAAATACTCTTAAYAGAAGCAAGTTGAACAGATGCGACTATCCCAAACAATACAAGTGCTCTTTCCCTGGCCGCGACCGTCACTCACAGAGCAAGATTAAGGTCCAAGGTTCTGACAACGTGTAAAATGGGAAGTACGATCGGGGAGTTTCAATTATCACACAGATAGGAACAACAGTAATCTGTTACTGTCCTCTACCTTTAGCATAACTAAATATTACAACCAACTACACAGAACGCCGGATCCACTGCAGCTCCTGTTTTGAAAGGAACATGAGATGGTCCTTCTTTTTTGCACATTCTCTAGGCAAAACCAGGGAAGCAGTTTGTACTTGAAAGCAACTGGTTTCCTAATGGTAAATGTTCAGCTTTCATGCTACAGTGTGAAAATGGTGGCCCAGACGAATACAAAGGAAAATATTCTGCTCATGAGCTATAGCAACCAGAAGCAGTCGTCACACGTTGGACTAGATTCATCTTTGAATCAGTCAGGATAAGCTCATGCTTGCAGTCAAAAACCACAGGTTTTAAAATGCTTTAATGGTTTTAAAATCTATAGTGTGGTGCCACAGTTTTTCTTACCAAGATAACAATTCACAAAGTAATGCAAATAAGTGGGAGAACTCTTCATTAGTTCAGTATTTCCAAGTTATACAATATGTTTCTTCAAAAAAACTGTTTTCCTTTGCTCTTTCTCTAACAGCGCATGTCTTTTGTCCCTTCCTCGCTCCCCTTCATCTATTACTGCACCTACAGCCTGGGAGAAACGGCTCCCAGACGGACCAAGGCATGAAACGTGGCCGCTCGCTAGGAGCCTCCTGGAGGAATCGCTCGCCCACCACGCGACATCACCCGTCGGGTGGACGCTTCTCCAGGTGACAACGAAAAGCAGCTCCAGGAGCTGTGAATGTCCCCAGCTAAACGAAGGGGAACTTTTGCCCAGCTCGCTACCCTGCAGGACTGCCCTGGCAAGGGCAATGGACACAAACACGACTCGGGGTGGGGGTACGTTGTGGGGAGAGCGACTTTCTCKTCTGATGAACACACTTATTTTATCTAATAACAGGTCTGAAATACAAGTTGAAATATCTGAAATATCAAGGGGATATCACTGAAAAATGCAAAGCAAATAAGCCAACCCAACCGAACGAGCGGTTCGGTGGTGAGTCTGAACTGAGGGCAAGAGCGGAGTGTCTTCACCTCGCAGCCTTCGAAAAGCCGCAAATCGGCTCGGGAGAATTTTGCTATAGCTCGAAATTACATTTGGGGGTTATTCATTGGGTAAACCATCCTCTCGCCATCTGCAGCTGCAGGTGATCTGAGTCAGACGTGGTGAATAAGAGGCACAAAGGAGGAAGGTGTAAGGTGTCCCAGCAAGGATGACCATCAGCGATGCTTTGTGAAACCTGCTGGCGCCGGCTGGTGCAGAGAGCAGACGGGTGTGCAGTCAACCCTGCGCCAGCAAAACGGGCGGCCACCAGTCACAGGTTCTGGCATACCCCAGTACCACAGAGAAATTTTTTGTAGAAGAATAAATAATTCTTAAATAAGGGGAGAAAAACCTAATCCAAGAGAAAGGCCTAYGAGTAGAATACACAGTAACAGCTTCAGCAGTAGCCTAGGATGAGTAATTTCACACAGAAGTATAGTTTGGTAAGATATACAATCCATAACGTCCATTTAAGACGAAAAATCCCATCTGATGTCACTTTGGTCTCCTCTGAGCACATGGAGCGCTAGAGCCGATAAAACAGGAATCATAACACGGATTTTTTAATTGCTCAGCTTTCCTCATTTTAACTATGGAACAACTCTCAAAGATTAAAACATGCCAGACTCAACCAACTCTTCAGGTTTTTCCCGTATTTACGACAGCCGGCGTTGGCCCATCGCACTTTGTGAAGGGTCTGGGGAAAAGTCAACTCGGAAAGCAAAACAGGGGAACAAACCCCTGGCAGAGCTGACCAAATTCAGGCTAACATGTTCATCCTGTTAAAAACTGGACAACTTGGAAACTCCTTCCTTATTCTTGAAGACCGACAATGTGTTAAGCAAGCAAAAGCAAATGCGATATCTGCATATCAAAGAGAGATTTAAGATAACCTAGAACCACCTGGGCTTTAACGTGACTGTAGGTTATCTTCCACCTCAAACATACTAATAGATTTGGGAACACGTGCTATTGGGTTCACAAGGTAATACGCAGAATGCTTGCTAAAAACCTTTATTTTAGTTATTGTATAGTTCTTGCAAGAGAAAATACAGAAAATACTGAAAAAAGAATGCTCTTTTGGTCTGTATTGTGTGCTTTCATGCTTCCCTATCAACAAAGGTTTCCTAATAAACCAGACAGTTTTGCTTTCAGAGAAAGCAAAAAGAGAAACACATAAAGCCATCAAGCAAAACCACATAAATCAGTAGGRTGCTGCACATTCATTTTTAGTAAAGGAAAGCAGCGTTAGTAACATATTTATGTAGTCCATGGTTTCCAAGCACGCTGAGGGTATCGCAGAGGCTTCAAAGCCATCGTCCCACCAGCCAGCAGCAGCGAGGCGGCCCACGGGTGCTGGGGCTGACGCGGCGGCTCCCGCCAGCTCCCACCCCGCCTGGGATCTCAACGCTGGGGGTTCAGAAGCTCCGGATGGGAGCACCCCGTGGTCTGCTCTGTCAAAGGTAGACACAGTAAAAGATCTGCATAGCATGCAATCAGCTCTCTTTCTACAACAAATGCAAAGAAATGCCACAAAATACCGGTCTTTTCCATCTGGAGGCCACTGYGCGTCTCCGATGATAGGAAACATCCTTCTGGTTCTCTCCTARAGCAGATACTTCACAGCAAATAAAATATCCAAACAAAGCCAGTAAAACYAGATAATTGGCACCACATTTGTAAAGTGGACAATGTATTTTTCCTGGAAAGAYGGTTGCAGATGACCACTACTAAGCAGTGTCCCAACTCCTTCCCAAATCAAGCAAGCCAATAGACTGACACCTCTACACAAAAGGTCTGAACTTGGACTTTTAGTTTAAAACAAACCTAGGGAATGGAATGATGCAAGTTTAATGCAACCTTCTTTCCCCCGAAATATATTTTTAATCATCTTGTGCCCTGTAATTACCAACTTCCTGATATTAAGTCTTCTACAAGGCTGGAAGACTAGACCAGAAATACAAGGAAGCAAGAAACAGATCTGTATTTTCCGTTAAACCAACCTCATTTCTACAGCTGCACAGAAATCAAAATATTTGACAGTTTTTCCCCACAGGACCTATCCTAACATTTGGTGGAAACCAGCAGAATATACTTYACCTCTTAACACCTGAACTCCTCTTTCGTACACCAGCCTTCAGCCCCTGCACTCATCAGTCCCTGAAACACAACTGTCCTGTTTTCTACATACACAGAGCATGAAAACAATAAAATGCTTTAATTTGGCAGAAACTAGACCAAAAAGTGCTGTAATTCTTCATTACTTAGCACCACACAGCAATTCTCTTGCCAGCAGGAATAKCTTAACAGTGACGCATAAGCACTGTAAAAACATCAAGCAAGAAAGACCTAAACACGGAGGGTAAGTTTCCTAGCTGAACATTGCTATTTTATCAGAAGAAACAATGAGTTTTGACCATCTTCATCMCCCAAAATGAAGACCTCCAGCAGAAAGGGCTGTCTTTTCATATTATTTAAAAGAGAATGCTAAAAAAAATTTGAAGAGGAGCAATCTGTTGCACACCTTGGCATGAAATAGTTACACAAAGCCCTTTTTCTCTATATAAAATCCTATTAAGACCACAAGTTTGGAGGTCTTCGCTTTCGCTGTGCTTCGTAATTCGACGGAGAGCATTTTCAAGGAAAGCTGTCCTCGGGCATACAAACCCGGGGGACCTGAAGAAAAGGAAGGGGGCAAGCTCCCACTCCTCGCAGCCTGCACGGCAGCTCCTCCAGCCGGGCTGCGAGCACCATCTTGCTCGGATGAAAAGATCACTGCTTCACCAGCAGAGCAAAATGGATCACGACAGAATTTAATTTGTGAGAGTATACAGCAATTAAATGCTAAAACAGACAAGCTACGGGGAGCTCTCTCAACTGGAGAGAGTAAATTAGAAACTACGTCAGTTAAAATAATTTAGACAGTCRGGTGGCAGATTTGGAGGGCTGAATGCAAACAGCACAATCTGCCCTGAAAACTTGTTTAAAAGCAAATGATGGCTCAAGGTATCCAGAACAGTATTAAGAATTAGGATGCATTTGAATGGAGAATTTAATGTTTAAAAAATTCTGCACGCACCAGAAAAGTTTGAGCCCTAGATGCAAGGGTTGGGAAGGGAATTCAAAACGTATAAATGTTGAAACAGCTACACTTGCTTCTGCATATGCGATTAGATAGGCAGCACCGTATGCCATGTGCTCCTCAGCAATCGCAGAGGCAACGCTCTCAGCAAGCAAAGCGAAAACAGCGCATATTACTACYGCTATTGAACCGGCCGGGCTTGCTTTTAGAAAAGCCCAACACCATTTCACGAAAGCCCGAGAGGCTGAAGCGTGCAGCGAACGGATCTTTAAGATCAGCCTCGTGGCCGTGGGTGTGCTCAAGCCGACCTGACCTGGGTAACAACAAATTGCTCATCTGCACAGACCAACCACTTGCTTTCGTGTACTCTGGAACTCGCCAAAGATGAACACCAGATAGGAAGCTTAGGAAGTGAGACRATGTCTCATACGTTTAGGTAAATCATCTACGCTACACCAACTACTACTGAGCAAATTCGGAAGTGCTGTTTTGCAAAAACAAAAACAATAACAAAAAAAAGCAAAATAAAAAAAATCTCTGATGATTATTGAATAGATGGAAAACACAATATTTAAGACCAAAGTTTTATTTGAATATTTTACCAATACTCCAGATGGATGAGATGCGGGTATTTACTTCTAAAGTGGGCTCAATGCTTATCACAGGCAACAGAGAAACGTTTGCAAGTGAGATGGACAGTTTTAACAGATAGCAGAGAACTACCAGACACTGAAACACTCATCCTGGTTACGGATGTGGAGGATTGCTTCACAAATCTCTTCCAAAAATTTCCTTACTATCTTTTTTGGACAGTTTAGTAAAACAGGAACTCTTCATGAACACGGTGCTGTAGAGGGATGCATATGAGCTTGACAACCAACGCTGAGAAACTTCTGGCCTCGCATTCGTAGCCTTTTTCCTCCTCACTTTTTCAGATTGCTTCCTCTTGAGACACTATGGAAATTTCTCTTTTTCTGTTAAAATAATGACAGAGTCTTCTGCACGCCTGCACCTCAGTGCACGATGCACTTGTATATAAGCCTGCGTATATCATGACATAAATTGCTAGTATGTAAAAGCCCCTGAAGTGGGATTATTTTTGATAGCAAAAGACCAAAAGCATACTTCTAACTGGAATTCTTGTCCACAATTTTAATTTTCCTTGGACTTGAGACACAAGCTCACAGAGGCTCGGCCAGCAGTTGGCAAACTTACTATTATGGRCTGGCTGTTTAAATCCTCAAATATTTGCTCCCAAAAGAGCAGATATAAAGAAACCTGGTCTTGAGCTGCTGCTGATCCCTAGCAGGTGAGGCTGGCTGTAGCCAAAGGCGCTGTGCGCTGCGCTGGCGGCTGGACRCATAAAGAGCAACGTTTCATTTTCCCGTGAGCGGCATACTGCTAAGCTGGCTTCTGGGCAGTGTGTCGTCCACTTTGGAGAGCAACGTCGGCGTTCAGCTTCAGCTGGTTCACTTCCAAAACAGTGTGCTTGCTGAACTTTGAAGAGTTCATTGTATGTGCATAATATTTATCTATAATTAGCTTCAAAACAAAGTAGGAACATTGATAACTTATTTAATGCTAGAAGAGAAGAAATAGCAGATTATAAATTTGGTTCTTAAATTTTTAACTCAAATTGGAGTAAGAAACACCTAATAAAAAAAGAAATTACTTTCTTCCCTTATAAATCTGAAGTCAAATCAGAAATGGGCAAGAGGTTCTCATAATTAAAAAATAGGTTGTAAATTGAGAATTCTGCCTCAGCAACACAGACTGCAAAGAGCTTCTGCCAGGGTAGAACACAAGTTGCTATAAAAAAGGGTATACAGGCAAAGTCACCTGGATAATTTTAGTATTTAATCATGTGGCTTGGGTTAGACCTCCTCCTTTCAGAAGGAGGATAGCTGAGTTGACTCGACAGCCATGACTTTACTGCTCAGCCACTCCTGAGCCAGCTGCCTTCTTCCATGTGCAGGACCACACAGGCTGACTGGGATCCTATTGCTCCTATGATGATGCTATTGATCGTCATCTGTTCTAACAGCTAATGACTGCCATTAAATTTAAATTTAAGCTTACCTACAAGTCCCTGACACTTCAGTTCTATTTTGCTTGGAAGGAAATCTCCATTTTACAATTCACTCCTCATCTACTCTGTGCAAAAGTATCTCACGACCTATGCCACAGAGCTTCAAGTAGATGCACAAGAAAAAGCATAATTAAAAAACACCAACTAGTTACCTATTTATTGCTAGTTGCAGACACTAACAGCCCTTTTGTCGCTGACAACTTCCTTTCTTTTTCCATTGCAGGCCTTAAATTTGTTTGCTCTCTCTTGATYGAGCTCCAGGGCAAAGACTCAGGATCTTTGACATTAAAGAAGGTGGGTCTGAAATAACTCCCGAGCTCAGTGGGGAATGCTTTCAGGTGCAAGCCTCCTCCTGAAGAAACAAATGCAGTGCAGAAGACGCACCTGATAAGAGACAGACCCTAGAAATAATTCTAGTTTATTTAAAGAGACCCACCAAATTACAACAAAATTATTGAGCTCCTTTGTAACCTCCTATGAGGAGTCTGAGAAGGTCAAAAGATCAACTGCTCCAGCATCCTTATTCASTTTTTTTCCCCTTTGCAGAAAATAATGTATTTTTCAACGGTTTATAAAGCCGTCTAAGTTTAATTACCTAGCATAGACAAAGCCTGCTCCAGTGGGTTTTGTAGCACATCAGTGCCATCTACCAGCTGCCACCTGAGGACTACCCGCACAGAACGAACACGCAGTATTAAACGTCAAAACTCGCAAGGTTCGCGACACAGAAAAGCTTCTAACGGCATCGAGCGAAGATACTACGGCTCTTGCATTAAATTGCTTTTGTACCGCGAGTCTCCCGCTAGCTCAGGAAGCCCAGGAAGACGTCCACCAAGCGGCCGCTCCCCGCGGGGTCAAGCTCTTTATCCTATCGCGAGGACCTTAGGTTTAAGCTAGAGGGTCACTTCAGGCAAACAGCGTGACGCACTCGAGTGGCTCAGTTCCTGCCGGAGCACCGGAGCATCTCGGTTACTAAATTCACGATCGTGCTTCCTCGTTCTCCTCCCCCTTGCTCACAGCTTCACTGGGGAGCACGTGCCACGATACCGTAACGAACGGCCAAGACGTATTTCCCGAGAGGGTACCGCGTAGCTGGAGGAGCCTCCCAAACGAAGGGGAGCCTCCCGGAGCGGGCGCGCCGCCGCCAGGCCGCCTCCCCGGGGCCGCGGCCGTCGCAGCCGGCGGCTCCCGCCCAGGGCTGCCGAGCGCGGCGCGGGGCCGAGCGCCCGTTCATCACGAGCGACGGGCTGAACGGAGCAAGCCGCCTTCGCGCGGCAAGGGCGAGCGCCGCTAGGCCGCAGCAGCCCGGAAACCGGGGCTCGCGCCGAAGCGGCCCTTCCAGCCAGCAGCGCGCCGGCGCGGGGCCCCGCAGCCGCGTTCGTAAGCCGTCCCAGGAAACCGCCTCAGACCTCCCCACCGCCGTTCGCTGCCGTGCTAACGCACGCTACCCGTTCAGCCCTCCCTCGCTGCCTCTACSAAAAAGCTCTCGTCAAAAACAGCTCTCATTTTTTCTGTGTATGCGCAAATTAGTTATGGATGATTAGCAAGGCATTCATTCCYTTATTTGCTTTGGCTGCGACTTGATCCGTGTTACATTCATGTGAGGGAAGCACTTTATTTTGTGTTATTAAATATGAAACACTGTACTGTTGATAAAAGGAGTCACGTTCAGGGCTGCATATTATACTGACAAAAGACGCATGTGCTTGGGCTAACGTATTGTTAAACAAGTTTTTCCAGATTTTTAATTGTGAAAAACTTAATACACAAATTGTTTTCTTCACACCAGGTAATGGGCAGCAAGAGCTTTATGTCTTAAAGCAATCTGCTGCCATCTTAACAGCAATAATTATTGCGCATTTGACTTGGCAATAAAAAGGAAATTTCAAATTCTGCCTCACAGTTCAGTTTCTTTAYACATTCACCTCTAAGGCACATCGCTTCCATTATAAAACGTATCCACACGAGGCTGCGAGACCGGCTAGAACAGCGAGCAAAGCAACTTTAAAAAATTCTTCTCCTGTTACATGGCAAACACAAGGAAAAYGGAGACGTACTGGAACAGTCCTACGGAGACGCAGGCCCAGCCGCCGGGCGCGCGCGCTGCCGGCTCCAGCTATCACAGGGTAACGCCTGCCCAAAGGCCTGTCGGCCAGGCCTATAAATCTCTTTCCACTAAACGCGGTCATGCAGCAGCATCGTAAAGGGTACGTTTCAGTCCGGCAAGGTATTCAACTTCAAACRTATGATTTAGTTGCAATTAAATCAAGTTCAAGGAAGCCACGCGCTTCAGCGCCCTGTTAAACCTGGGAACAAATTATCAGCCCGTACAAAACGGGAGATTCTGTCGTCGGGTTTGTGGCAAACGAAAACAAACGCGCGCGGCGCTTACRCGCGCTGCCGCCTGCTTTTGAAGGAGAGGAAATTTATTTTCAGCTGAACCACGCGGCAACACACGCACCTCTCGCTCAGGTCTGGCGGTAACGCCGCCCAAGCCACGAACCTCAGCCGCGCAACGTGCTCTCGCGCTGTTACAGCCTTCCAGCAAAGTACGACGTCTCGCACCTTCCTAAAACCTCCGCCGACCTGCGCCGCAAAAGCAAGCGCGGTTCTTAGATGCCCCCCAAAACCAAGCGGTAAATTAGGGGTTTCGCCTTACTGCCGAGGACAGAGCGCAGGAGGGGACGGGAGGCGGGCAAGAGCCAGGCACAGAAGCCACCCGCAAGGCGCCGGCATCCTCAGCCTGCCCGGCTTTTTCGGGGACTTCCTCGCCCCGCGCCAGCCCGCGGGCCTTCAGCTCCTCTACACCTTGCCCGCAGGCCACGGCTGAAAGCGAAACAAAGATTTTTTTTTTATTTTTTTTTAAAGGCTTCCAAAGAAGTATTCTGCTTTGCTCCAGGTCACATAAGAACATGCAGAAGGMCAAAGCAGTAAGTGCTCACATGCACTTTCTTGCCTGTATTCCCACTCTCTGGAATTAGGCCAGAGACGCGGCGTAAGCGGCGTGCTCCRTTCTCCTCCACTCCTGCGCAAAAATTGCCAACTCTTGGTCCTACACAGCCAATTCTGGCTGGGCCCAAGCTTAAACTACCAAGAACTCCCCCAACGTTCCCGTGTTTTTCTCCAGGGCGYGTTTTCCATGCACCTATACCAGGCTCCCAGACCCCTCCCAAACTTTAAGTCCTCATGTTTACAGGCCCAGGAGGAAMACCTGCCCGCTCTGTGCCGACCCGAGGAGGCTTCGGCACGTACGCTCGGCGTACCGATTTCCCGAAGGAAAAATGCCAAGCGCCAAGCGCGGCCGCCCCGCGGGTTCCCGGAGCGCTGCCGGCTGGCGGCAGGCGCGTGCAGCCCAATCCCAGGAGCACGTCGCGGGCTCCGGCCGCGCCGACGCGCTTCTTGCCTGCGCTGCTCTAAGTCTGAAACTGCAGGTTGGGCAGTGAGAAATCAAACAGCAGGCACGTCGCGTATCATCCAGCTTCCCGTTTATTTATACTGTCCACATGTTACCATCAGATTTGCACATATGATAATGCACGTACAAATAAAAGCAACAAAGACCCGTACCAAATAACATCTGCATATTTAAATATTTTCGTTTAAAACGTTATTCTCTACATTCCAGAGAGACCAGGAACATTTCTGGAGCATTACATGCAGAAGTATTGTCAACACTGCTAGAGCTATCCTAGAAACAAGTTCACATACGTATGAAAAGCAAAGATCTTGCAAAAGGTTTATTAACAAACTGTGTTGTCATCCAAAACAAGTATAAAGTAATAAATACAGAGTCACTCTAACGAAAACACATTCCTCTCTGCCTCTCAGCTGTGAAGTTAATCTCGTTACAGAATTAAAAGCATCCTCGATGCTCCTTAATWTTTGATGCATCCATTCTGTTTTGTGGAAAATGTTCCCCACTAAAAGGAAATGGGGGGGGGAATACCCATAAGCAGACTTAAGCTCATAATTATGATAACATTAAAAACACTTACTAGACATCTGCATTAATCAGTTACCAGAAGGCAGCGCGTTTAGTTGCAGGTACTTAGCTATGGCCCTCAGATAACATTACAAAGAGTTGGCTGTTTTGGCAAAACTAGAGAAGGGAGGGAAAAAAAAAAGGAAACTAGGAAACTAAGGAATTCGTATGGTACATGGGTCCTATTACCCCTAAGCTTATTAGGAGTAAAAGCTGCCCCTGGGGCCCYACCAAGCAGGGAGGAAGGCCAGGGCTCCCCGGCGGCGGAGCTGCGCGCGCTCGTGGGGCCGCGGCCGAGCCGGCAGCTCGGCGCCCCGGCAAAACTGGCTCGCGGGAGCGACGGCCACGTTAAGGCGTTATCGTCGGCTAGCTCACGCAACTGGAAATTCACAGTCTGCTCTCTAAATTGGCTTAACCAGCAGCATCTGCAGCACTCCAATTAATTACAGCAGTCGGCGTGCCTTTAGGAGTAGACGCACCGATCTGAAACGATACGGCAGTCGGAGCAACGATCGTAAGCCGGTATTCATCGCGCTCTCCGCCAACCGCGAGCGTCCGCTGCGGTGCCTCGGCGGCAGCGGGAGCAGCCCGCGCGGCCCCCGGCGCCTCCGGCGCTCAGCCGCGCAAAGCCCCGCGCGGGCGCCGGGCCGCTTCTCTTCCCCTCGGATAAGCCCGGAATTAAAAACAGAAACCTGACGCCTGAGCCCTGTTTGGTGGGCTCCGCATGAAAAGATGCGTCGCAATAAGCTCGGCCCGAAGTTGTCTTGAGAGCCGCTAGCTTAGCTGCGGTAAAAGATTCACAGACTATACAAATATATATTAATCTTTTTTTCTGACATTTACAACTCTCAAACCAACAGAATTACCTTTAAAAAACCTCAGACAAAAAGTTAACAAAACAAAACAAAACACCCCACCTTTGGTCCTTTCATTTTTCAGCAATTAGAAAGTTTACCTTCGAAGAAAATATTTTTTAATAGCTTGACRATGAAATCCATTTTTCTATCCTGGACGTATTTTCAAGCTGTTCTTTAACAGCCTTCATTCCAGTTCCAGGCGGAATGCAAAGCAACGCTATCGAGATTTGTTGCGACTTGCTTCCRTACAATTTGTGAGTTAAAGGCAGATTTTGTGCTTGTCTAACTAGCCCCATGCCGCAAACCAGGACACAAGAATCTTAATTAAGTGTCTGATACRTAAACAAAGTTTCAACTACCCAGAATTTAAATAGTTCAGTATTATTTCTTCAGCTGATCAGATYTGATCCTCCACCGATCCACACGGTAACTCAGGGTTAATGGTATCAGAGCTACTGTTCAACCAACTTTCGCTACKGAGCCGCGCGGTCATCGAGCACAGCTCACATCCTTCCGCAGCCCTGCGGAAGCACAAAGCCTAACCCGCACGGTTCCCGCGGCTCTTTAGCAGCTCTGGGGACGCTTTTAATCACAAAGCGACCCGAGACTCAGGGGCGCGTCCGGGTTTTTGCTGCAGAAGCTTTAGCCGCCCGGACGCTGCAGCCCAGGCCCCGGGCGAGGGGGGAGTTTGCCTGGCGTCCGCTGGCCGGGCTGCCGCCGAGGCCGGACCTCGCCGCGAGCCCCGGCTGCCGCCGCGAGCCCCGTGCGAGCGGCCCCGCGCGCGGGGAAAGCGCCCCCGTCGGCGGCCCAACGCCGGTGAGCGCGCGGCCGTGCTCTGCGGGGAGCGGGCTAGGGCGGCTCAGGCGGCAGAGAAGCCCGCACCCCCTTTAGTATTATTTTTTATTATTATTATTAAATACACGCTGTCGTTTTGTATGTAAAACATGTATGTTCTTATCAGTACGTGTAATTTTAAAACATGATCCTCTGGGCTTAGATGTTCTCAGGCAACACGTTTATATATGCTGCGTATTAAACGACCGTATGCACAAATAAATAGCTGCACACCACATGCAATCGCAATCATTTCCTGAATATCCATTTATAAATATTAATCTGGCATCCACACGTGCTAAGGCATCAACCTCTGAGTTAAAAAAAAGAAGAAGAAAAAGAAAAGAAAAAGAAAAAAGGCCACAGTGCAGAATAAATACAAAATAAAATAATAATTTGTATTTACCACTGATACTTATTCCACCCAGTCACTCATTTCTGCAGGAGAGGGATCCTAAGTGCACAGTGCAAGTTATTCGCTGACTAAATACCATCACAAAATGCGCCAATATAAAGGTTGGAAGGATTAGCACAAAAGGTCCCACTCCAAGACAAATGTCTCCTTCATAGTTCAGTTCACAGCTATCACGACTGCTCAGTCAGGCCTGCCGCTCCAAAAAGCTTTGTATATACCTGAAAACCAAACATGCTGAAAGCTTTCAAAATGTCTTGTTGATACTAGCATATTTTTCAAAGAGATTTTAATTACCACCATGCCAAAATGGGCTTTTTAAACACTGAAAGAGCACCCAATAGTTACTGCTACAAATCTCAGCACCTCCCGGAACAACTTCTGCAGAGGGATTAYGGAGCTGCCAAAGCAGCAAGGTTTCCTCTGTGCTTCCTCGGCTCTCCTCCTTCGGCCTCTCATCCTTCTACAAGCAAAAAGAAAAGCAAAAAACCCTCCCTACTTCTTTCAAGTATTTTGTATTTCCAAACGCTTTACATGCTCAGTATAACTAYGCTACAGCAGTTACATGAATTTGTTAGTATGCACTAAAATATTGGGCTTTTTTGCTGTAACAATAAAATTACAAGGTGATTTTCAAGCAAGGGGTAAAAATTAAACGGGAATGCAGATTTCTAAATACAAATTTGAAGTGTTCTTCTCTAATAATTGCGCTGCCCCAGACTATATCGGAAGCCTACACTTCATAAACTGGCTGGACTCTATTTATCTTCTTCTATTTTTCTCAAAGTACCGGATCTTTGACTTTCCGCAGAAGATCAGAAATCCTACTATTTCAAAACATAAAGTGGAAAAGGGCTGCATTTAAATGCAGAGCATTTTATCCTTAGTGGTAGAGTAATTTTTTGACTCCCTCTACTGGCCCACTTTAAAAAACAAGGAAAGAAAAATCTGAGTGTGGTGCTCCAGATTCTAAAACGTAACGAGAAAATCTTTTTTTGCCACTTCAAAATAATGGTCCACACAACTAGGCAAAACAGCGTTCTCCAGTCCCGGGGATTTTCAACCCACCAGCAAAACGGGGTCAGATTTCTTTGTTATAAAAACAGACGGGGCACCTCAAGAAAAGCCCCRTGGAGCACTTCGCTCCACCATCGCTGTTCAGCAGTTCATCGTCTGCCCCCGCTCAGATCAAACCAGATTGCTCCCCACCGCAGAGCACAGGGCTGGCGAGATCCTGGAAGCRATCTACGGACCGTAACGCTGCACGACCACCGCGGCGTGCAGAAACGAGCAAAAACATCCTRAGCTTAACGAGTTGCTACTTAAATGTTAGCCAGTGCTCTGTGAACCATTTTATATTAAAATTGCATAGGTCTAAACATCACACATACAAGAAGTATTGTTTGACACAGTGCCATTTTGATGATAAATTGCAATCTACAGCTCAAATAATTCTACCCAGGGATTAACATTTCAGAGGCTGAGCCAGAGATTGTGTGTGTGGATCTTGAATTTCATCATCTCCCTTCGGCACAATAGCTTATTCTTCCTTTTTTCATCTATTCTCTCACGAAGGGTCAGGAAAGCTTAGCCTCGCTGTTTCATTCATTTCATCCCTACATTAACCAGATACCTTGCAGTCTTTAGTTCTTACGTGTTATTCCATTACAAATACTACAGCTACCCTGCAGCAGGCTATTGCTAATGAGGTATGAACCAAATCAAAGGGTGCCATCAAGTGGCTAGAGCACACTAGCAGCGTTACGCAAAGTTAGCCTTCTGCAAGGGGGCTTTCGCCAGGACGCGCTGCACGGGATGCAGTAAGCTCCACCRTAATTTAAAGCTGTCAGGAAAATTCGGACGCTGGGTGCTCCCACACAATTTCATTTCCTTCCCTTTAGATTCTCAGACCCAGAGCTGGCACCGCCACGCGAGACATCCCGGGCTCACCACACGGGTCAGCAGGGCCCTGSACTTTCAGGACCTTTGAGGGTTCAGCTGGCCACTACGGGCAAGGTAAGAACAGCACAAGCAACCTCTGAAAAGCCTCCCACAACTGGCTCTGAAACACGGATGGCTCTTGTAGTGCAGGGGTTTCGCGGTAGACTAAAYAGAGCAAGTAACTGTATCTCACGCAGTTTCAAATCAACCCACGTTCCTGATTATCTGTCAATCTATACTCGTCCTGTGCTTGAAGACTGTTCAAGCTCTTCACCGCAAGAAGAGAGCTCTTCACCACAATGATAGCCAGGAATATCTTTGGCATTACTCAGAAAAGGGAAATCAAGACAACCTGACAGATCAAATTCTGACGCTTGTCTTCCGACTGACCCAGATAATGGACCWTCCCAGATGAAATGGTCAACAGCCAAAAAAAACATTTAATATTTAACCATTTCCTGCTAATACACATGCTATGTATCCCAATTCAAAGCATTGCCCATTACTCCRATGACCCTAAATACAACTCATCTTTCCTGGAGGGGAAAGAAAACCCTTCTCAGTACACTGAGATTAAAAAAAAAAGGAATCAGACCAGATTTTACAAATGAAAACCAATTTTGCCTTTCTAAGAACAGGAGCAACTCTGCTACTGTAGGAAAAATAAGTTTTGTACTGGATACATTTTGTGCCACGGGACACAGGAGAGTTCTTGATGGGGATGAGATGAGCTTACTCAAGACTACCCAGCTGTGTCTCAGCAAATTGTGGCCATCAACACCAAGACTTCCAGAAACTCAGCTATCAGTTAAAATAGTATTTTCCAGCTTGTAGTTGCAAAGAAACGATCAAGACAATGCGACTTGAATCTAACTGATACAGGTGGACATGATTCTCTTCATTTCTGAAAGTTTGGCTCCAAAGTGCAACAAGCCAAACAGTTGTGTCCACACCAGCACAACAGCTGATTTTCTGAGGATCCAACTGTTAACCATATTTCCTCCATGGCAGCAACAGAAAAGGCTCTGTGCTCCAAGAAGGTAAATTAGGTCCACATTCCTGTGAGATGGATTCCCATCTGCCTGAAAAGYAGCAGCAACACTCCCACGGTTGAGMCRCCTGCAGAACCTGTTGCCAGCTCAGTGACTCAGTGTGGCATCCCCACTACAGCCAGTTTAAGGGAGTGCACTTATTACAGCGCACGTGCTTTTACACCMGTCATGAATTTTCATTAACTGTGAGGCGACGTCCACATCTGGTGGACCAAAGGAGATGGGAATCTGTAATGCAGAAAGCGGTCACTCCTCAAAATTTTTATTTTTCTTTGTGATAGCTGGACTTCAAATTCYCCCTTTACGCTGGCTCGTTTCAGTAAGGCAGTCGCATGCCTCATGCTGTAATACTGCTCCTTACAAGGAGCAGGCAGCTCCCAAGCTAAACCCAGACATCCAATATGCTACCTGGAATCAACTGAAAAGCTGCTGAGCTGCTCCCCAAAGCACTGCACTGAACATAAGTTACAGAAATAGTAATAAAAATTATAGAGAGAAAGCTTGCTTAACATGAAGAAACAGATGGTTGCTGCATCAGAAGGGGAGAGTAATTCTTCACTGACAGATGTTATTTTTGTTTATTTTTCCAAACAGTCTCATTTGGTTTTGCCTTTCCACTGAAGGCAACAGTTTTTTATGCAGCACCACTGGCCATGCCTTGGGTCTTGCACTTCTCACTTTCAGAGAAAGGTATCAAAGAGCAGCGAATGCCAGAATGGTGGGGCTGGAAAAAAGGACCACGGTGTGGAGGGAGGTGAAAAAGATACAGGTTTTATCAGGGACAGGTTATGACAACAGCTAACTTTGTTGTTGTTCTGTGTTCTTTAGCCTGTAAACATGGAAAGCAAGCYCCTCTCATCGAGCAAAGCATTCATATGGTTTAAATCATTGGAACTATACGCAAAACCAGGAACCCTGTGATTCTTAAAGAACATCTCAAAAAATGAAGTGCATTTATTTATACTAGGCAAAGACCTCCAAAAGAACAACCAGCCCTGACAGCCTCCTGTTCCTGCCTGCACACCACAGCACCTGGTCTTCAAAGAAACTCCCTCCGGAGCCGCCATGTGTCACAGCCCGCCACCGAGGCGGCCGGCCACCTTCCCAGCAAGGACCGTCCTGCCTGCTCCGAGCTGGAGTCTCCAGAAAAAGCACCAAAAGCAGAAACGTTCCTGTTCAATAGCACAAACTAACACAGCGCTGTATTGCCTTCAGGCTTGAAATTCATCAGGTCTGGTACRTTATTATATTTCATTTTTCAAGCCACTGGAAAAAAGCAATAAACAGTTGTTGCTCGGTAYAGACCGCTTGGTGCTGAGAACCCTCATACGGGCCATGAACCCGGCAGAAATTCAGTTTAATCTTATATTTATGCCAGCACTTGGAATCACCAGTAATACTGACCAAGGTGTCGTTTTATGGCACTTCATTCATTTTATTCACGTAATTTTTCCATTCCRGTCTCAACTGCCCTCACACCTAAGCTGAACGAGAAGAGGCTTACTCATGCTGCCTGTCAAAACCCACGCAACGATCCGAGCCAGGTACAGACAAGGCAAAGCAACGGAAAGGGAGAAGCTTCACAGGACCGGTGCGACAGCGCAGGATCAGTCTGGAACGGAGAATATGCTGGGGGGGCTGAATGAAATGGCAACAGTTATGTTTGGGAGGTCAATTAATTTCTGTTATGTTAAACTCGATTAAGACAGCTAACAACCTAAGATAAGAGGCTGTAGGCAGTAATACGCAAAGCTATTACCTTGCCAAACGGTTTTCCTAAAAACAAAGGTTTCCAGGAACGCAGAACTCTGTTTTTCTGTCAGCTGGCCACTGTTCTGCTGGAGGCCACTATTTGCGAGTCTCGTGCCCTGTGTTAAGTTGGGACTGCTGACAAGCACACCCCTATCCAATTACTTACTGTAGAACTGCGTTTTACACGATGATGGAGATTCTGATTCCCTTTTGACGCGTATTTCTGCACTTTGAGCACATGCAATTGCAAGGTATCGTCTCAGATCAACCAACATATGCAACTGGACTTCCAGATTATCTGCCTTTGAACGTGACTTGTAGCAAAAAGTATTTTTCATTAAATGGTGCTGGCATTTTTTCCATAGTGGGTGTTTTGCACTACATAGTTTGAAGGGATGCAATATATGCCGTTTTAACACCGTATGGCTACTAGGTCAAAAATGAGATTTATCTATAATAATATTTGCCATAGAGAGCGCCATTTTAAATAACGACATTCTGAACTGCTTCAAGAGCAAACATATATCCGTGTGCGTGTATAAACACAAAAACACACTCAACTACGTAAAACCAGAAAAAAGCAGCATGCTGAAAAAGCTTAAAAGCAACTACTTTTGCATTAAAATACAAGTTGGCCAGCTCAGCTTATGCCTAGAGTGTGATTAGAACCCCACTGTAAAACAATTACAGAGAAACTATTCGGTATTTGATGTCTGAAAAAGCAAAGACCTCATGCAGACTCTGTCTCTTGTGTGAGCTGGCAAGTGTATTTTACTGCTGATTTTCTATGAATAAACATATGCTAAGAATTGCTGAAATACACTGCTGGTTTTAAACATGCCTAATGTAGTATTAGAGGGTTGTTTCCAAAGCTGCCTGCCTTGTTTATCAGCTTCCTCCCTCCAGCTGGCAAAGAACACCACTGATAGCAACTCCGATCAGCTGTCTTGCACTGTGCACTCATCTACAAGAGACACTTCTAGCAGAAAATAAAACCAAAAAAAAAGTGAACAAAATGGTTCTAGCAATTTAGAAAACAGTTGTACTTTACTACTGTGAATCAATAATAACCATATAAATTACATGTCATCAAACTCATTTCATTRTACGTGGTACAGCGTACAGCACTTACTGAGCTTATAAAACTAGAGGGCAATAACCAGGCTATTCTGTGCAACTCCCAGCGCTCTCCTGCCTCCATCTTTTATCTGAGAGACCCTCTAGCGTAATTGTAGCATAAATATCAGAAAATAAGATTATTTCTCCTTTCTTAAGTTTTAAACTGCAATGCTGTATTATGGTTCTCACAACTGCTGTATAATCTGTAGGCAAATATATTTCATAGTTTCAGTKAGTGCACTTATTAGCATTGCATCAGAAAAGATATTCACCATTTAAAGGACAGTTTAGGTACTGCATTCCATTTGGAAGCTAGAGATCAAACAAAAGAATTTTGATTACCGTTTCTGAAAAAATACAATAGAAGAGAGTTGGACTGAATAAAAAAATCCATGCTCTAGTGATTCAAGATAAATAAGGTATTAAAAGTGTAAAATGAATTTGACATTAAAAGTTCTCTCAACTTAATCCATCTAAAATTCTCATTTAGATAAGAAATTTTTGTCATCTCATAGCTGCGGTTTAACTGATCGTTACGTATTAATGACGAAAAGGATTAGCGGCATCCCAATTTCAGGTGATCCGGTGTATTTTTGTTTCGGACAGAAGTAAAACGGCCGCCGCAGACTGATGGCAGAACTGCCTAATTTAACGCCGTCCGTCACGACTCGCGGGCTTTGCSCAGGGATACAGGGGCTGCCGCCGGTCAGGATTCAAAGGACCTGGCAGAGCTGCTTGGAAGAGCTTACGCAGCACGTGCCCGCACGGTGCCCGGCTCCAGCCAGGACAGCTGGTGTCTCCTTCCCGTGTGGGCTGCCGCACGGAAGGCAGGAGATCCACAACGCTTCACCCAGCTTTCCGAGTCGGCTCACTTCACGCTCGTGATGAATACGCTGGCGATTTACTCGTCCTACGGCGTCTGGCCGAAACTTTCTCCAGCAGAACTCACGCTCACCAAGCATACGATTCTGCCTCTGTTGTTTAGGCGCCTCACTCGAGGCTTAGGAAAATCCGAGCACGCTGTTCGAGGGACCCCCGCGACAGCCAGCRCTGCTGGACAGATGGACGCCTCCGGAGACAAGGGCCTCTGCTCCCTGCGCAGGCCCATCTTCCACGCCTTCCAGGAGCCTAGATCCTCGCTCCCACCACCTTCGACTTTAGCTAAAGTTGCAGTTAAACCCCGTCATAGTGTGCAAAAGCAGCAGTGATTCAGTGCTACTGAAGGGGGGAGGGGGGAGGAGGAAAAAAAGGGTTAAAAAAAAAAAAAAAGCAGTAACTGCAAGACGCAAGGACAGATTTCCTACCTGCGTTGCTTCATAAACAGACCAGCCACTCAAGACAAAGATTGCTACATGTTTTGCTCCAAAAACCTAATCTCAGACATTTCCGAGCTAGAACAAAGTGCTAAATATTTAATACAAGCAAAAACCGAAAGTAAAACAACTTTTCTGATTCTCCATTAAATTTAAAGCAGAGCAAGAGTGAGATGGCTGACAAAGCAGCATTTAATTCCTAGCTGTGTCTAGACCAGAATACCCAGCCTAATTTACACAGGCAGACAGTCACAGTTCACATAATCACATGCAGCAGAATATGACAGGGGAATTAAAGGACCAGGAAAGCATGTCTGAACTATGAGCTTCCTATTCTAAATGTATTAAATGCAGATATTTAATTCACARAAAGGCCAACCTGGTTGTTTCTTATTTTAAGCCAAAAATTTATTTCAAGCAGAAAATACAGGACGAACGATACATCTTTTTTTGATTACTTTTTAAAAATAAATCAAATAACTAATTTCAACTGAAGCTCCCACATGCTACAAAGATGCACTAGGAGAGATAACCAAGAATCTGTAATAAATTCTGGGATAGCAACTGATGAGCAAATAACGAATCATCTTATTGCATATGCCAGTCTTCTTTCCCCAGCTTCTTTTTGCAAACTGAGTTGACAGTGCTAAGAATTTCAATTCACTGTGCTATGCTGGCATTTGTCTCTAAATGTTCACTTCTAGAAACAAGTACAATGATTGCAATGCAGACTTGTGCTTTTATTCTGATGGAAAGCAAAACTTATTCCTACCAAGTCAGTGTAGTTACATTACTGCAATAGAATGGAATTAAACACCTAGTCTAAACTCTGATTTTACCAAAATCGTGGGCCAACTGCTGCTCAAATTCATGCGAGTCAGTGTTTCTTGAAAAGTCTCGTTTGGAAAATAAAATATTTGAAACTGTATCTAATGAAAACTCACTTCTTGCTAATGCCTTATTTTGTTGTATTGCATTTAAAAAAAAATCACCCTCAAGTTTACAGCCAAACTCATTTCTACATCCTCTTCTTCTGCCCTTTCTTTCACATTCCTTTCACATTATTTATTATCTGTATTTGTGTTGTCATATCTAAAAATAACAGATGGGCATTTTAGGAGAGGGAAATAACCTCTTCAAACCTGTGAATGGTACACCATACTTAAGGGCATGCTTTAGGAGAAAGTCAAAAGCAACCACAATACAGAAATTCTGGGCAAAAAAACCCYAATACACTTGTTCTAATAAAATGAAAGCAGATATCAAATTTTCTTAACTTTTTTTGGTGTTTCTTTCATCCTGAGGCTTTGCTTGCATTTGAGCACAGGACGGTTCAGAACCCTAAAGCCTCTTTTTGGGCTAGGGCTCTTAGCTACCCAAAAGCAGCAGACAAAACAAAAAGATAGACCTCACCTTTCAGTTTAAACTAGTCATGCTTTATAGCTGTTTGCTGTTAATCAACATGAACAGCAAAACCTAAAACCTCTATTTTTTTCTTTTTCTTTTTTCAATTCAGCAATTTAGTTGGACATATTTTCCTGGAGAAATTTAAAATAAACTTATTGGTTAATAACTTGGAGCCTCACACAGAAGAAGGTGCATCTGAGATGTTATAAAACACTGACAATTTAAAAGGCTGGCATCTGTAACAAGGAAAAACCTGTAGTAAATCAAAAAGCATTTTTCTAATTATTGTTCAAGATTCATCACCTTAATATTCAAGTAGCACTGTTAGAAACAGTGTTCTAAAAAGGGAGATCAAAAACGTCAGAAAGATCTACAGAAAGGACAGATGTGCAGTTTCTGCAATCTCACTGCAAGAACAGGCAGAAGTTCAGGGCAACGTTTCACAACGCAAGTGCTGGTGCACAGCGAAGACCTGGGTTCTCCTGGGTCCCYCAGAGCATGGAGGCAGCACAAACAGAGCAGGACGCTTACAAAAATGAGTCCTTTGAAAGAGGATGTTTATGATCCGYTAATGCAATCACCAGAAAGAAAAATCCCACCTCCAACCACCATCACCTTGCGGTTGATGCGGCCTCCAGACAGCAGCTCCGGGGAGCCCACAGAAGGCAGAATCTGTTCACCGTACCCATAACTGGCAAGAGCGAGCTCCAACAGTAAGGGCAAGGAAGCRCTGGGACAGGCTGCCTGGCGCCCTTGGCAGGGATGCCATTTTTATTAGTTTTTTAAAAACATCTTAGGCGAATGCTTATCTGGAGTGATGCTGCCTTGGGCCCAAGTTTATATGATTCTATGAACAAAAGCTTCAGAAAGAATTGGGGCCCTTCTCTCCGTTCATCTGCAGAACTGGTAAGGCTGGGATGTCCTCTGTTAGCGTTAGCAAAGACTATGCTCTAATAGGCCGTCACATAAAGAGAGGAAAAAGGTTGGTCTCAGGGATAAAGTTATGATTGCCAAAGCTTTGATTATGTCCTGTGCTACTGCAAAGTGCTCGCACACCATAATCCTGGGCCTCGTAAATAATCTCTATACAAAGGTGGAGAGGAATGGAAGAGAGAAGATGGAGAAGTCCACTATGAACCATATRTTAGGAAGGCATTTACTAGCTATTAGAAGAAAATCAGGGCTTAGAAAACAGGTCCTACACATTTGAAATAGTTTGTCCTCAAAGGACCATCATCTTACAATCTTTGCATGGTGAGCAACCCATGCTCTGAGCAGGCTAGAAAATAAAATGACACTTTCCCATGACTTCAGCTACACTTATTTTAGACATAGTTCTTGTATGTAAGGCCAGTAAGAACTTCAGAATATCAGAATAAACTTAAAATTTCCCTTTGCAGTCAGCATAAAGAACATTTAAAACTGCTACTCTTCCCTCCTGTTCCTTTCTTCTTCCCTTAGCTAGAAAATTTGCAGAGAGCAAGAAATGCAGCCCAAACTTAAACTCAGCTGAGCTCTTCATTGCCTTCATTTTAGGTTCACCAAAACCAGACAGTTGCCCTCATCCTGGGATTGCTGASAGAACACCTAATATCTGCCTAAGCACAGGCTACTTCACTTGAAAATTAGCTTACTGATATAAAGATACGTTTAGAAAATCCACATATAGTTCTTTTTGTGGGATTTTCATGCTCTCCCATTATAAGTAAAAGTTTGACTCCAAGATCTTAATATTGTTTGCGAGACTTTCTCACTGGTACCTATACCATCTGCTGCTAAAGGAAAGCTCTTTACAGAGCAAAAGTATGCCARGAAACCCCAAGAAAGTAATTCAAAGAGATCAGCAATCAATGCTGAAAAAAATGACATCGCAAGTTGGAGCTCAGGCAATGAAGGGGAAAAGGTGTGGAAATAGCTGGTTCATATTAYCCTGCAGGAGTGTAATGAGAGAGAGTATAAAAATCACTTGAGAAAGTGGCTCTGATATTTTTAAGTAAGAGATGACTAGTCATTGCTCTCTAAAGTAGGCAAAATAAAATAATTTCAATTCTTAATGATTGGAAAGCCTATTACCTCTTTAAAGCATGGATAAATCTTATCCTAAGCAACGAAATTCTTGTTCTCAGGTTGCAACAGCCAGTTTGGATATCCAGTGTGACTATTCAGAAGAGCAACAAAATCAAGACAATTCAAAGAACTGTCTCATGAAGGAAAACAGGATAACCAAATACACAGAGCATAGCACATGTCTCAGATTTCATCTTTGTTCAGCTAAGACAGACARCTACATGCAGACAAAGAATGCAGCTGTGAAGGAGAGAGAAACAGAAGAACCTGGGGGGGGGGGGAGAGTATCAGTACTTAAGTATTAAGAAACTCTGCTGATGATCAAATTATTTATTGATAAGACATACAGCAGATGACAGTTCACTTAACGGAATATAAATACAGGCTAGCCAAACATTAAAAATAAGGTTAGAAAAAAATCCTATAACGAATTACATGACGGACCACAAAAGATCTTTACTTGCARGATTTAGAAAAAACAAAACAATTTGCTTCATATTTGTGTGCTTTTTTTTAAAAAAAAACAGCATGGTCACATTGCATAAATCGCCACACCCCACTGCTACTTAAATCCAGGATAAACTTGTTTTCAATTTGAAAGTAACAAGTATCAGTCACCTCGAGCTTGCACTGACTATCAGTGTTCACTGATCCTTGCTCAACCATATAGAAACATGACAAAATCATCTTGGACACTGACTTTAACTGTCTTAACAGCTTAAKGAAAGCTCACAGGAAATGGTTTTTGCTAAAATTCAGATTGCTTCATGATGAAAGGGCTTCCTATTCCAYAAACCTTCTGGGCTGTAGTATTTGGCTTTGTTAGTGCTGCTAACTAACAAGGAAGGAAAACCCGCCAGAGGGCAGGGAAGCTGTCTGCAYGAAAAGGAAAAGCCCCCAAAGGACTGCAAGTGTCACAGGTGTGACCTGTCCGTGGCAGATTCAATGACAAGTAAGCTCCTTAAAACAAAAAGAGAGAGAGAAAAAAGAAAAAAAAAGAGAGAGAGAAACGATATATTAAGCATGAAAGTGCTAAGTGTCAGATTAAGATCCCATCTCCCTGGCCTCCAGATTTTGAAGGAACAGGTGTTTTGTGCCCGTGTGATCCAGCGGCTGGGCCCTCCATTACTTTGGAAACAAATAAATGAACATATCTTCATCCACCACTAAGCGGTGCTGTTACTCTTGGAAAAGATCATCTCTGCGCGCTCAAGTACGTGCTTGCAGACTGGGGGGGGTTGGCAGATGCACAGCCTTCTGTGTTTTTTTTAAATCCAAAAAAAAAAAAAAGAAATTACGGAAACAACCAGCTTTAAAGTTGATTTGGCTCTCAATAATCTTTACAGTAAAACTAGCTATTAAATTAGAGAACAASTAACCCACATTTTTAAGTGGGATTTAGATCAACTGCTCTAATCTAAGGCAAAACATTTATCAGCCAAGGACTACTTGGCAGCCCTCGCGAAACGAGCTAGCGGCGGCGTTTAAGCTGCGAAGGCCAAGTCCGCGCGCAGCACCGAGCCGTTCCGCAGCCGGGCGCGCTGGAGCCGTCTCCACCTCTCGAGGCGGCGGCTGCGCGGGCAGCGGCCCCAAAGCCCCCGCCGCCCGAAGCATCCCGGCGGCTCGGAGAAGGCTGGAGCGCAAAGCGAGAGCAGCGCGCGCCGCTGCCAGCTCCACGCACCTCACACCCACGGGAAAGAGCAACGTGCTATGAAGCAGGACATGACGTCTACGCGCCCAGCGTAGACATCTAAAAAAAATAATTTTTTTTTTTTAAAAAAATCTGTTGCGACGTCACAGGAAATCGAGCTGTACCACCCGGAGGGGCTAGCTGAGCAACACACTGACACTGCGAGCGGAGTAACTCGCACCGCGACGAGCGGGGACGGGGACCTCCCCGACCAAAATAAACCAGGCGAGGGAGAAAAGGAAACTCCAGCAAACAGAAACTGAACTGTGTTTGATGTTCATACGTCTCAAATGAAAATAGAAACTTGACATTTAAGAAACAAAGATATAAATTATGCACTTTGCTTTCAGTCTTTTTAAATTCTCAGCCGCTGGTGATCAGAAAAAAAAAACTCTTACGAACCTGAATCACTTTTTCTGATATCAAAATGGRAAAAGCAGCTATTTTTAGGCAAAAAATTACAACATGCAAAAAGTTAACATAAAATTAACATAAAAAAGTTGTAACAAGCAAATCTATGGCTTTTCCTTACTTCGGTACTCTTACTGTGGCAGTGCTATGGCTCAGTACATGAGGACTAAGAATATTTTTAAAAAGCAACATAAACAGAAGTAAAATCAAGTTGCTGAGAAATAGACCGGAATGAAACTGTATTAAGGGGAGAGAGATAAACTCAGGGATTTTTTTGCTGTTTGTGGTGGGTTTTTTCCGATTTTACAGTCCTTTTCAACGCACTTCAGAAAGCGAACAGGAGACTCTAGATAAAGCGACTTCTCCCTTTTTTGGGAGCCTGGACAGCGCCAGCTCTGCACAGAGGAAGGAAAGGAGAGCGATGGTCTAGCAAGCCCTGGCTCCGTGTGACTTAGAGCCCCGCCGCTCGGCAAAGCGCGTTGTTCGTGCAGCCCTCAAGAGCTCGGCTCCCCGGGAAGCCCTAGGGGCCCGTGACTCCTCCGAGCCAGGATTCGCACAGGAGCCGCCGCCTCGTGTGTTGCTGCGGGCGTACGAGGCCGCTCTCGGCCGAGCTGGCCCCGCGCCTGCCGCCTCACACCGGCACGCGGGAGAGCGGCGAGCGCGCCACGATTTTCTTGCCCTTTGGTTAGGTGACCGGGGCTAGTCCCACTCCTCCACCCTGCCTCAATTTCCTCATTTCTAAAGCGAAGATGAGGAAATTGTGCTTTTCACTGAAGAGCAATATTCAAAACTGAAAAGGGTGTGCGCTGCAGCTCACGACGTGCAGATGTCAGAACCCAGCTCTAGCTTGTTCACTCCCCTGCTCTCAGAAGAATAATGTGTTCTAATCCTCAAAATAGTGACTCATAACCTAGCTATAACTTGTTTACTCCATGGTTCACAGAAAAATAACGCAAGACAGACTAATTCTTACAGAACAGGGAAGAAATTTAAGCCGTGTAGTATAGTACTCCCCTCTCCTGTATTTTAATCAGGACATAACAATAATTATTTTAATAAGGCTTTATTTTTCTTACTACGGAACAAAGTTTTAGTGCAGTTGGCAGCTCAAACTTTTTCAGCATTCAGACACCCTTTAATCTTTTAAATCATTAAGGCTTACATATATGAGAAGAAAAACATAACAACATTCCAGCTTACATTCTCTATGACAAACGTCCATTCTTTGTCTTCAAATTCTTCAGCATGGGGATCCTAGAAAAACAGAACAGAGAACTTAAGTCTAAAAATAATCCAGGGTGTAAGAAATTATAATTCAGCCAACATTTTTAAGTGAAAAATCATACGCATTTTTACCCACTAAAGATGTCACAAAAGAATACTTTAGCTAGGATGGAGACTTCAATGGATGTCAATAAGATGACGAATAAGCTGGCATAAAACTTTAAGTAATAATTTAATATAGATTCCCACAGACGAGACTCATTCTGATATGGGCCTGTAATTTTATTTCCTTTCATCCAGGGGAAAAGAAAGAGGAAAAAAAATAGCTCTTAAGTTAACAAAACCGTGCCTTGCAGAAAACAGTGGAGGAAGCCGCTGTTCCTACCACAACGGAGAAAGCATCTATACCCAGTATCAAACCAACCATCTCAATCTCCTAATGTCCAAATTTCATCAGCATTAGCAGAGGCCCAGGGTCACGGCACCAGCAGAACACCTCATGTCACCGTAAATCACTTAATACCTATCCTTACCTCACCATGTTTCTATCAAATCACACGCAAGCAACAAGAAACATTTTCACCTACAGGAAGATACACAGTGTGCTTCAGATTTCTGGCATTTGTTTCAAAGTAACGCGCTTTCAGCGCAGCACTGTGGTCTATCCTGTGGCTGCCTGAAATTAAGGTAACAGTGGGGACACTAAGTCATGCCTCTGCCAGGGATTCTTCTGCAAAAGACTCCCCCCCCCCCAGCAATTTATCATCTAGTTCTGAACAAATATCACAATAACTTCTACTCCTTCCCTTGCAACACACTCTCTCACACTATGAGAATACAGCTTTAGGCTCTCCTCCTGACACAAAGACTAATTTTGCTGTACTTCAACTTTACCCTATTAAGATTTTTGTTAACTAACAAATGCATAACAAACAGCAGCAAAAAAAGAAGTATTGCTTTCTTTTTCCAGCACACAAAAAGTTGTAAGGTGTGTTCTTAGATATAAACCCCATCTTTGAATGAATTCCAGCAACATTTCGAAGAGGACATCACGCTGCAGGCTACACGCCAGCCTCCTCCAGGGCAGTCTGGGCTGCAGAACCCAGCAGAGGGGTTCGCTGTTCTGCCGGACCCCTGCAAAACGCCGGCTCTCCTCACGGGAACTCCGACGCTGGGCATCAACCACAGCCAATTCAGCAACACGTCGTACAATCACGAGCTACATATTTAATAGCTACAGCCATAGCTGTCATGTGAAAGATGTATTAAAAATGCATTACCTTCAAAACRTGTTTTAAATTCAGAAACAATATAAAATGATGTTACTAGAAATAGGTGTCATTTTAATACATAACTTTTTATAAAGATTAAAGACAATCTGAATATTTTGCATACTACAAACAAGCATAAAGCATATTGTACTGCTAGCCATAATGATATAAGGGCAACTACATACCCAAATTATGTCTAGATATGTTCTTYTTCCAATGAATGCATTTGTAAATATCAGATTATGTAACTCTATACCCATCACATTAATCASCTTTGTAGAATTATACATTGTGTAAATAATGTGTGTGACACCTAGCTGGTTTGCTGTAGACCAGTTCTACACATACCATTTTCTATATTCTAGCTATTAAACACTTACCATTTCTCATGAGTTAACCTGGGGCAATTACCTTTTTTATTTAATTGCTTCCTCCAATACAGCATAAAAATGATACAATGAGATTTAATGAGATCATTAATCATTTTGTGTTTTAATAAGCTACTCTTTAATAAGTGACTGAACTCTCTAATATTTCATCCAGCTTTATTTTTTGCACAACAATCCTGAGAGCTGGTAATATGAGCTTGTAGGTTTACCTAAAACTACTTGCAAAGTCAGGGTATTGTTACCTGGTATTTTCTTCTGTGCAACAAACTGAACAATCTTWGCCTTTGTCCATGCAAGGCAATAATCTATAGAGAAAACCAAAGCTCTTCTATTAATGGCAATAATGCCAATTTGCACCTCTGAAGACTATAGAATCAGGYGTTTTGCTGTGTATTTCTGATAAACAGACAGATCAAAATAATATAACAAAAGGACTTGATGTTCACATGCACGCTAACACATTGTTGAATAGAGTTGTAAAGACTTCTGAAATAATGAATTCCAGTATATTAACCACAAATTCCCTATTACTTAGAGTAAAAAATAAAAATGAAAAGCTTCAAATGCTTGTCTGAGTCACCCTCTAATGAACAACCTTACCAAAAATTCAGAGGGTATGAAATATACTAAAATCAGGCATTTGGCATATATGGAACATATTTCATAYCTAAAGACTACTGTAAGATTTAACAAATAAGAATCGAGAATTTTTAAAAGACTGCTCTTCTTCCTAGCCTTTTAAAATGCCTCAGGAACGGAAAACCCTGAATAAATTTATAGACATACATGTCCTGTTGCAACAGCTAGGTAAGCTGGCTTCAYTCTTCTTGCTAACATGCTTTTACAAGAAATCCAAGGAGCAGCTCGCATAGCCCTATTTCGAGTTAACTCGCAGCCCCGTTAGGTGGTCAGCATCARCAGGTACTTGTGCAGTTACAGTTGCATCGTTTCTGTTGTAGCCTCTCTTTCGCCCTTTGGGTGAACATTTCCATGAGTGGTCACTTATAAAAAGTGATGCTTCCATAATCCTGGCTAATCCTTCAATTTGTTTTGGATTTATAGAGGGTAAATACAAACACARAAGTCTAACAGCATATACTTTCCTCCCTATTTTATGGCTATCCCAGACTCTCCCACGCAAGACTCAAGTGGCTGATTTTGCAAGCTGTTGCTTGAGGCCTGCACAGCTCACCACTTTCTGGAAAAGAATGCCAGTACAGTAGAAAGAGCAGCCCTAGTGGTAACAGTTAATTTGAAATTTGCAGCGTATGGAAGTCCTCCCTGATAACGCAGTGCACAACCCCGTCTCACCTGCAAGTACAGAAAACTATTCCCCGAGCTTGAAAACAAAGTGCCTTAAAATGTGCAGCTGCAAACCCCTAAAACCAAGTTACTACAAACAGACCTCGCTCTCCTCTTCCCTTCTGAAAGCAAATGATAATGAGAACTACCTGAACAAATACAGCCTCTTCATACCGTCACCATACCATTACTTCACTGTATTACAAAAGCAACATGAGTTGGCAAGAGCCGAGCGGTTTCCTGATAACGCTCATTCACTTTACCAGAGTGCTGCAGATACAAAACCACACTCCTTAGCCAACATTCACTGTGGTTTTGCCTTGATCTGGAAACTGAGMGTACTTGTATAAATGGACATTTCTCCTCATTTACTGTATTTAAAAAGAAAGAAAGAAAAGCATCATCCTTAATGACAGGACATCACCTTTCTCACTCACCGTTTGCCTATTACCATAGACTCCCCTGAGACGATCATTTCTCCAGCTCTCATCCCAAGGTCAGCAGAGTGCTTTGGTCCAGCCTCTTAAACCTGGCCCATCTCATGTTTGCCCAGTAACTGTTAACTGCCTCCTTGAGACTCCCYGGCCCTAAACAAGCTCAGTCCTGCAACCTCTCTTCCTCTGCACCCCCAGCCATCAGTCATTTTCCGCAAGCCTGATCTGCCCATCTGTTTGCCAACTGCCAGAAAACAGACTACTCCTCTGGATTAGTGCACGGGAAAAGCAACAGGGGATTTGTGCGTCACATTTTCACGCTCTCTGTTGAGCGATCTATCACCAGTCCATTCAGCAAAGATCTGCATCGAGAACTAGGCCCTTTCTACAGGACATGAGGTGGTTTCAGATGCCTGAAGATAGGCTACCATTCTCCCATAAGTTTAGGCTATCGTTAGAGCTATTTTTCTATCTCTAGAAATGGGAATGAAAGATATCAGTATAACAAAGGACTGACTACTCCTTCCCCTAAATCATCAGCCAGAAGTGTGGAAAACCTTCAGACTGTTRGTATCCTCAAAATCCTTTTTTCTTTCCTTCCCAATGCCTCCTCCCTAGGCTTTCCTGGCTGCTGAAGCATGTCTTTCAATTATTTTACTTTATACCAGCCTTAATCTTTGGTCTTTCTTCTTGGGGAATAACTACTTAAGAACTGTCATATTGAATCAGATCAAGCGATTACTGAGTTCACGGTCTGTCCTCTGCAAGTGGCCAACAGCAGATGCTCTGGGTACACCAGCATCTATCCTCAGCATTTCTATTTAGTTCTTCAAAGTTGCAGACGATTCAAAACTCAACCCAATTCTTGTCCCTTTCAATGCTGTTTGCAGAGGTCTGATTAGTCTAAAAAAGTCACATACCTCTGGTCAGCTTTTATTCATTGAATTTCTGCAAAGCAGGAAGCTCCAGCCAAACTGGCAGACACGTCCCTCTCCATCACTGCACCAAGTTAATGATAGCTCACGCTTTCCTGTCCAGCATCCAGGCTAGAGAGGCAACAAAGCTCGATTTTTTTTAAATAGTTTCTAAAATTAGCCCCCACACTAAGCCTGAAAATTTTATTTCATGTGAAGAGTTTTACATTTTTCACAACCTTGATCTCATGCTTTTTGTATCTGACATGCAGCATCTGGTCCATACAGCCATTTTTCCTATTAGAGAGTATCACCCACAGCGTCACTCCTAAATGGAAACAAGCATACTGTGAACCTGGATCTGCTCTTTGCTGCTAGGACWATCAAGTGATTGTCTCAGAGGAAAAAGCCTCAAGGCATCGGCTTTGCTGCAGCATCACTCCAGCGAATGCTACTCTATGGTAAAGTCAGTCACATGAATTTGAGCATAGCATATAATAAACCTTTTGACTTAATGGTAAAAAACAAAACACCCATGGACCACAAGAACGTGAATCAGCTTTTGCYGCGAGATAGATTTTGATCACTGCTACAAAGGAATTACCTTCTGGCAATTATTTCCTGTACTACCGTACGTGAGCCAAAAAACGGCTTTGCCCGTGGTGGTACTACTGAGTATTAGCACTAATATCACTAGAGAGCCAAGGGCTCTACACTAAGCTATTTCACACCTGCAAGACGTGTCACACACACTCTGCTTACCTGGAATGAYGACACTCATACTAGTCAGCTGTCCTTATTTATACATATTTATATAAATGTATAGTTATATACATATATTTAGAGAAAATATAAATATTTTTTTCATTCAGTCTTAAAGAAAGCCAGAGTTACTGAATGTCCCCATATACATTTGTCCTTCTGCCTCAGTGCCAGCCCACTTTTCCCCCCCCCCTTGCTTCCCTACACCCCACATAGAACTGGAGGAAAGCGAACTGTGCAGCAATAGCCCTCAAAGACCAAGAGCCACAAGACGTACCACTGCCTTCTGAGGGTGCAGAAAAGGTGGTTCAGTAACGGTGCAAAACTTGACAAGGGGCTACCCGCAACTTACTACTCACCTGGTAAAATCCTGGACTGCAGTTTCTCATGATGACGATGTTTAGTAAAACACCTTCCCCACCACTTCAACTTAAAWTCCAGAGAGAAAGCCAACAGTATATACCCCAAACCCAGGCAAACGCTGCTAGTRCATGGTGAATAGGCCAGGGCCAGCATCATCACCAAAACACACTATTTGACTCAGGCTTACAAGTGAGATATGGGATTTGTTCAGAGAGCTGTATAGAGATAGGAGTACTTTCAACAAAGCAAGGCCCCTTATATGCTCTATTTTTTTCTTATTTTACTCTAAGCATTTATTTTTGTGCTTAAAAGCATATGCCTTTTTCAAAAAAAAAAAAAAAAAACACTTTTCAAACTTTGGAATGGATTAGTAATCTTTCCTTTTTGTTGCAAYTGTAAACTAGTATGATAAAACCTGTGTATTGCTGACAAAATGAGTGTTTTCTGTAATACAGCAAAGCAAAGTCCATGCCTACCCCCAAAGAGCAAATATCTCCACTTCAGAAGTTCAGTTTAAGCCAGGCAATAATGATACTGCAATTTAAATCCTCATAGCATAATTGACACATTCACTTAGCTTCATTATAAGCACTAGRCTTACTCAATACTAAAAATTTCTCCTTTAAAATCTCTCCCAATTGATACATGTATGCATTTGCACAGAAAAAAAAAACCACACACACACAAATACATAGGCTTTCATATATGACAGTTAAACCTTGCTTATGTATGGACTCTTTTAAAAAAAAAGAAAAAAGAAAAAAAAGAACCTCTGGAGTGCAACCATGGAAACAGTGAAAAATGTAAATTCAGCTAGCTTTYCTGGCATTTGTGGATCTTTCTATGAAAGCAATAGAGATTATGGACTTAAAATGCACAACAGGTTTATTGTTTCACAGTACTTCTTTCTTCCCATTTTGGTCAAGAATATAATGACACAAATGTAGAACAGGGCAAAGAAAGAAGTGAAACTTTCAGAACAGCTGGAACTTTTTATTTAATTAGCACTTTAACTAGCTAGATGGACAGGAACTAAAACTAGTTAAGAGATGATGAATCAGTTCATGTTCCCACTTGATGCTTTCTCTTTAAACGAGTCGAGAGCATTCTAAAGTGTCACCAGCAACCCACAATTATGTGAAAAGATTTTTTTATTTTATTTGAAATGACAATTTCCTAGGAGCGACACTCTCTCCTAAATGCTTAGTTCTGCYTGCTTCAGAATGACAGCTCTACCACTGAAACGATCTAATACCCAAAACYGGGACACGCAGATAATGCAACCTGCCCAGTCGGTTGACTGATCACATGCGCTTTGCTAGCCAGTTCTCAAGTGTCCACTGGTGACTGCTGAAGAGGATATTCTTAACATTCCCATCAGTACTTGAAGCTGCGACTTATCTCCTAATCCTACCAGTAACACATTTCAACAGCCACTTACAAACACAGGGCTGCTACGGCGCGAATCGTTTCCCAAAACACGTAGCTGTCTATTTTGGAGTCCGCTCTCTSCCTCCCCTGCACTTCTATTTCAAACAGCACCACCGGGCTAATTTGTTATCTTTGATTCTTACGAAGCTCCGCCAGAGCGGCCTGCTCCCGCCACGCGGCTCTGCCAACGCGGATGCAGAGCCGGCCGCCTGCCCGAGGTCCGCGGCTGCAACGAACGGGGACACTTCGGGTTTGTTAAGCAACAGGACCGCGTTACGCGCGCTTATCCCAAAGCGTCAGGCGTTCGGCCGCCACTCTCCTTCACAGCGAGCCGTTCCGAAAGGAACTTCTACGTCTACACAACCGCAAAACGAGCTGTCTTTTTTTTCTGAGCTTTTCTGCTTTAACTGTTTTAGCCTCCCTCCTGCCAGAGGAGGCAGTGATATAAATAACCAAGCCAGCTCCCAAAAGGGTTGCTGCAGTGTGCTATTACACACCTCCCTCTTCACTCGGGCACTGACCTGCCGGCCCACGAGCCGGGCAAAATACAGCTAGCTCTTGCCGAACGGATCTTAGCCAGCACGTATCGGTGACAGAAACTCCCCCAGCTCTGCCGGGGTCAGGGCATATTCTGCGCCGCAGCTGAAGTGGCGCTGTACGAGTCAACCGCTTCATTCGGAGTACTAGGCACGGTATTAACTGCACCGGCCCCATATTCTGCCCGCAGTAATACGTCATTCAAAGCTAAATCATCCAGGCAGAGTGCTCTTCTCATGCAGACGCTGCTCCCAGAAAGCACAGCCGCTGGGGTTAGTCACACTTCTCCCTCTCTTCCCCGCTCCGCCGTGTGATGGGCCGCGCAGACACACAGGCGCGCTTTGGGGGAGAGAGGACCAAAGAACAGCTCTGTCTGCAAAGTCCCGGTGCTGGGTAAAATTAAGTGTGTAGTAATAGCAAGCACTGGCTCCAGAGGCCCTTCTCTCCCATCGCTACCTTGTTGCAGCCCCATCGCTGCAGGTCAGCTCGCTGCAGTGGCACCACCTCGAGTCTSAGGCTGTGCCACAAAATACAACCGYGCAGTGCTGCAGCTAAGAATAAAAACGAGTGTGGGGTGGCAGAGCCGGGAGATGTTTTTACCTCCAAAGCCATTCATCACAGACTTGCAGCCAGAAGGAACTTAATTTATAGCTCTTCACACAACATGCATTATACACATATTCAAGAATTACGTACATTTCTGCTTCAGTTTAAATGTTAAAAATGTTAAACAACTTCCCATGTGTTACRTAACCATATCCAATTTGAATAGATATGCAATGTGCTCATATAATGGTGTTAAACTTCTTAATCCAAGTAGAGGCCCTTGAAGCATGCAAAGGCAAATGACTTTTGCCAGTGAACTTTTGAACTTCAGTTGAGGAAAATGTGCTTGCTGAGACATAAATTTATGATAGTTAGCATCACCAGCAACCCAGGATCTTTCACTCCATTGGCCATCCCAAGAACAAAAAAGCATAAGAGAGAAGCCCCCTTTTATGCTTAATGAACCAAGTAATAAATTCTCATCCTAAGGCTAGCCAGGGGCCACTTCTAAGCAGTTATCCAGGGGAGCCCCAAAAAGCAAAGAAATATAAAAATCACTAATTAGAAAATAATTGTTACTGTTGTCCTAAGTTGTAAAAGGTGCAATTTCTAAATAAAAACAGCTAGAACGTAGCTGAAGACAGCAGASTGAAGAACCAGAAAGAGCTAAAGGAATCAAAGTCCCTGAAGTCTTCCTCAGCCTCCTGGATAACCTCCCACGCTATCGTATATGCAAAGCTGCACTGCTTATCTTTACGCAGAAAGGACTTTGCCCAATGATAATTGAGCAGTAAGTCCTAGCACAACCACCCTCTTCTCTCCCTGCTTCACAGGAAGGGAGATGAGCACTTAAAAACAAGAACAAGCAGGAAGCGTGACGAGATTTTTTTATTAAACAGAAAAAAAAAATACATTTCCTAGAACTCCCACACAAAATCCTAAAATTATCTGACCTACTCTATTATTCCACATCTGCTTCTAAGGCTATGACATGTGTGACACAGTAAATACTATGAAATTAAAAGCTGGATTCTGTTTCGTAGTCAATAGCATAAGAAAAACTGTCATTGCACTGCAACTCAACAAACGAGTCTARGAATGGCTGTGCTGTGACTTCTCCTGGCTTATACTATTTAGGGAAACATACTAGACTAAAACCTACGCCGAATTAGACCTCTGTCCAGCAAACACTTACACGTGTACACTATGCAAACGACTAGTCATAAATCAACTCAATGAGATATAATAAATTCTGGACTCAAGGTTGTGAAGTTAATACGTAAATAAAATCGGCAAGATTAGGCCTTWATGAATGTAATTTGAAGTCTCTAGGCAGCGTTATTCATACATCRCATATGAAATTAAGAAAGATTATGCTTTACAAACATACCTTAAAAAGCGTCACGGTGATTTCCACGTTTTCAGGAACAGGCCACACCACCACCCCGCGGTATGGGTTTTTGATTCCAGGCTGCCAGCTATGAGCCTAAAAGGAAAGAAAGAAGTTGTCTTAACACCAATATAAAAGTGCTGACTTGACTTCCACGGGACCGGCGTAGGTAGATGCAACAGTTTCTGACACCATAAAGACTGCTGTTTTAAATATTTGACTCTACTGAACCCTACAAAAAACATCATTAAGAATGTAAGGAAACTCAGATTATTAGCAGGAGTTTTTCCACTGAACCAAAACTGTCCCTTGCAAGGTCCTGCATTCTGGTTTCTAAGTACACAGTTTAGATCAGGACATGCAAAACACTGCAGAAGTGAAAGCCACAAGCAAAGAGAGAGCTTCCAGAACAAGTGGGGCTTTATTTTGTTTTTATCTAGATGAGGGAATGCTAAATGTCTTTTTGCTCTAGTTAAAAAACTAAACAACAATTTAGAGTACAGATTAAATGCTACTAAAGCATTTATACTCTTAAGAATACATTGCAGTATCTACAACTAGAAAAGATCATGACAGAACACAGTAAAGTCCCTGAGAACTTGCCTGTCTCTGATTATCAGTCTGGATGGACRGAGGGCCTGTATTTAAATTGTAACAGCTAGTCCTGAAAAACGCCATGTGTGAGCATTTCTATTTTGGAACAAGTATGCTTTTTCMCCAGCTTAGCTTAATCCATTTGGTGATGCTGTAAGGCAGAAACGAGGGAGGGAAGCTGATACAYAAATGATTGCTGAGCAGCAGCAATGTTATTAAAAACTTTAAATTTTCATTAGGAAAAAAAAATGTTTAATCTAGCTGCTGTTATCTGAAGCCAATCAAGTGAGCTCCCCYTCTCCAATTCTAGGGTATCTCTCTGTCCATTAATCCAGAGTTCTGAGTGTTGAASAGGACTGCAAAATTCCCTATTAGAACAAATTATTGCTATAATAAGGTTAGTAGAATTTGCATCTTGGTTACCCTAGGGTTATCTGGGCAACTTCAAACATGAATTTACTATACCAAAGTGGGAAAGACACAGATGGTGAAACAGTCCTACTGGACCACACAAAGGCAACAGTTCTCAGCTGCTGTGTGGGTAGTAAGCAGAGCGCATCCTAGATGCCAGGTTCACGTTTGACAGCCCCATCACACACACCTGCTGCCGACATGAGACCTCTTGCATTCAAGCGGGCTGTCAGGAAGCAATGTCCTCCCTCTTGGGGCCACCAGAGCCTGCAGCACCCCAGGCACCACAGCACGCTCGCTCTTCTCTCTAATCCCACAAGCTACGCAGAGCAGAGCCCTGCAGATTAACTAAAGGTGACCATAACTGCTAAAGCAGCAGGGGCAAGAAAGGAAGGATGCAAAAGGCAGAGGCAGAAGATCCAGGAAGAGAGATAAGGAATGGAGACACTGTTAGTAGAATTCAGCCTATGCAACCAACAGAGAAAAAAGTCCTACCTCCACGGCTACATATCTACACACACACACACACACACACACTTTTCCATCTTGTTATTTTCATTTTCATGCTCAGTATCAGCAACTCTTGTGATTTTAACATAATTTTTTGCAATTTTTGGTGTTCTGCTCTCAGACCTCTTTGAGTTGGATCAGAAATTTCATTACCATTTCCACTCTTTGTGCTTGCAAAGTAAACTTAACAAACATCACTGGGCAGAAAGCGGGGGGGTGGGGGAGAGGGAAGAGCAGCTAGAGAGAACCTTGTTACCTATAATTTTTAATTCCATGAATTTCAACCAAATCTCATGATTCTAAGGCAGGCGTTTTTGAATAACTGAGCACACAATGCTGTTCAGAGTTTTACTCTATAAGTACATTTTGTCCAAAAAAAGATGTTTTGCAAGCAGCATGACAGACAACTGTAGTTGTCACATCCACAGCTGCAGCCTGCACCTCCCGCCCTTCCAGAAGCCCTGCAGTCCCCCACGTTGCTCTCCACTTGTCCGACCAGGATATTCAGCAGGATTTAAGGCACTGATCCAGAGCTACACAAATGCTGCATGAACACAGGCTGGCTGGCAAGCATCTTGGAAGAGGACAGAATTAAAAGCCAACTTCTCCTCCACAGGGGCACAAATTTAGATCTTCATTCTCTTTCAGATACCAATTTTCACAAAATTCATGGGAACTTATGGCACATCTGGGACCTCTGCTGTTCTTTCAGTTTGGGTGTCAGATGACAACCCGTATGGTCAAACCTTGCTCAGCTGAAGATCACTTGTTCTGTTTATCAAAAAACTAAAAAGCAAGCATGCACTGATACAATTAAAGCTTGAATAGAAGAATTTCATCTGCACTGTCTCCTAGCAGGGCAGTTAGCGAGCCACAACAAAAAAGAACMACCTTATGTATGTACCCAAAACCACACATGTACACGCATACATACGTAGGAACAATTTTCTGTTACTGTAACTCAACAGGCAGGYCACTGAAAGCAACAGCTAGGAGCCTGCAAGTCCTAGCTAATGAGCTTTTAAAGCAAAGCTGTTCTGCAGTCAGCTGGATGTTATTAAAGCCTCCTCTGGCTTTGAAAAAGAAACACTGTACCACGCAAACAGCCTCACAGATAAAGATAACATCAAATCTACGTGCCTGGGTTGCTGGGAGGGAGGAAAGGAAAGTGAGGAGTAAAGGTAGGGGGAGAAAGGGAAAACAGAGGAAGGACTAACAGCTCAGGATAATGTAAAGTTAACAGGGCGAGTGTTATGATAACTCAATAGTTCTCATGTCAGAGTCCCTGTGCTGCAGTTTGAGGGCAAATATGGACTGAACTCTTTTGAAACTCCCAAAATATAAGCCTTTGCTTTGGTATTTAAATCAGATCAGGCCACTAATGCAAACTGTATTTCTAGTATTTCTAGTCCTCATTTTGAGAGAGGCAATTTTTGCCCAGGTTTATAAAAAGCTAGTAATTGGGCAGTACTGAGCAGTGTGCCTCAAGCCTAATTCTCACCTTTTAACTCAATTTCCTACTGAGTTGCACTTCCCAGACCACTTTTCCTCATCTCCTACTACTCTTCACTTCCTGGTTTCACATCTTTTCTTAGAGGCTCAGGAACAGAAGTGGTCAAAGAATGGCAACGGCCAGCAGCAGTGACCTGGCTCCCAGGCAGTCCCCGGGCCCTGCAGGCACCTCCGGAGAGAGCCAGAGCCCGGAGAGAGGCTAGAGAGAGGGGCAGAGAGGGGTGGAAATGCTCTGCTGCATTTCCAGGAGAAAAGCAATACTCTCTTTTTCTCCCCACTGGAAAATGAGAGGAAAAGATATAACAAGAAAGATATTATCAATAAGGAAACAARAGCTACAGAAGGGGTCACTAAAATATTCTATAAATAGACTAGAACTGTGAACACGACAACACCATCCAACCTACTAGAGAACTGTGGCACAAAACATACTTAATTACCCACCGTGGGCTGACCTGGACCCTCTCAAACTGCATCCCACTCTCTGCAGACAAATTTGGAAAATGCAATTAACAGAGGCCTCAAAAGATGATGCCCTTGCACAGCTTTCTTAGAAAGAGATACATTGCCGTGAAGCTCAAAACTAAGTAATTTCATAAACACTGTGGGGAATAAAGGATTAGCTACCATCAGCTCCATGGAATACAACAGAATGTATAAACAGTTATGTATAGGTCCTGTGACATCCTCGTCCGCCACCTCCACACCAGCACAGCTGACTGGAGACTGAGCATTGCTCRTTTGCTCTACATGGCAAGTCCCACCAGAGCTGCACACCACCTGGGGCCAGCCAAGGTCAGCGTGACCCAGCTGCCAACAGACYGCTGCTAAAGGGATGGACTGCAAAAAGCCATCCGTTCCCCCACACCAAAGAAAACCTCAACAGGCAGTTTGTGGGGGGACAGCCTCCTCTTCTGCACCACAGCTCAGTTCACAGATGGAGGAGATAAATTGTAGACAATACTSCATACTACAGGTTGCATCCCCATGGTCACCTTGAGATCACTGTTTGGCCCGCCAGTTCAAGAGGTCAGGCACCAGAACAACATTTCCCCATCGCACGGCTGCCCTAGGACCCAATCCAGAAAGACCAGCGTGTGTCAAAGAGGAGAGCTGAAAGCCTGAAAACGCCGGGTGRCTATCACGCAACCCATCGCTGTCCACCTCCACCAAAAGTGGACGAGGAAATGGGCAAATTCCCACAAGTCTTCCCACGAATCTCTGCACTTTGTGAGCRTGCACATGTGTTACAAGTGTAATGACATGCAGTATTTAGCAGTATTGGTGCTAAAAAGCTACAGATTACTAAATCTGGAAAAGAAGCTGAAACTGGTCCTTCAGAAACAAGTTCTTTAGCATTCAGCTGGCTGTTCAAAGTTAATTTGACACRTACACATTCATGACATATTCCTTCAATTCATGATTCATGCTTTTCATGCTTTTTCTTCTTCTTCTTCTAGACCCTCGCCTTACTCACTGCCCAGGATAGATGATGCTCAGACAGAGCGCAACAATTTAGTTTCCCATTCTCATTATTCAGTTTCTGGTTTTATTTACTGGGCTTCTTAATTAATTTAAAAAAGACTTTATTATCTTAAAATAATAAGAAACTGAATGCACAATTACTTTMCTCAGAGTTTTCCAGGATATCCATATCACTTTTAGTCACTGCATTTCAGAACGTCACCCAAATTTAAGTGTACGGTATCCCTGGGGAACACAAGGGCATTATGGTCTCCAATTCACAAGCAGAGAAAGAATAGCCGGTCTCTACCCCACTAATTGTGGATGGTCTGTTTAAATCAGCTAGGTCGTGGCTTCTTAGGTATTAAGCATGAAACAATCTTTTGTTTTGCTTTGTTTTCCAAAGCCAAGATTTCTTTGATTTCAACTGCAATGCTGGCTGCTCTACGCTGCTGCAGGTCAGTCACCATGTGCTAGATACCTTTTAAATGGGGAAATGCATCAAACCAATCTTTAATACTCTACATAGTCTCAGTAAGGAACTTTGCAGATGAGGATGGGGCAAAATACAATTCCCCAAGGCACCGTTTTACCACATCACAGTAAGGCAGCCTTTCTTTTATGTCCTATACCTCRTTTAATACACACCTTCCACCTTCCTTACTAAAGGAGCAGTTTTGCTCACTGCTCAGTCCTCATGTTCTCCCTTGCCACACTCTGCTTAACAAGGTGGGAATGTCACCAAAGAAAAAAAAAAAAAAAACGCAATCGCCTTCCTGCAACGCCTAAAAGGCGCCAACCATTAAAATGTCTCATCTAATTTTGAGCATTTGCCTTCGCAACCCTAAGATTTTTCACCTGCACGATTTCCATGTTTTAATGACAAGCCAAAAAGCCCCAGAAGTGCCATTACTGAACTGCACTGGTCTGAGGTAGCCATCAAACATGGGACTCACAGTGCACGCCTTTGCAGCTCAAGTCGGTGAAGAAGCAGGCAGGGCTGGCACTAGGCAATGAAGTAGCTACCAAAAGCAACTACAAATTGCCAAGGACAGTAAAATGGGTTGCCTAGTTGCTGATTTACTTGCACCACCTCCTGGAGAAGCTGSGCTGGCTGCTGTTGCCAACACGGGATCAGCCACCGTGTGCAAGGGCACTGGGCACTCCCAAAGCACGAAGAACAGCAGCAGGACTTTCCTTTCCCCTCCCCAGGCAGGGAAGCCTCGAGTRTGGTTCAGTGACAGCAGGATATTACCCCCTACCTGTGTGCAAGCCACTAGAGACAGAACAGATGCGCMTTTTGCCCGATGAATCGGTCATTTCGTACACTGCAGAGGGAAATGTCGAATCTCAGGATCTCTCAGTACCAAAATGCACTCCAAAGCATACAGAYAGGCCCTTTTTACTCCATCCCTGTGCCCCTACTTCTGTTGGCTCTGCTGTTACTGCTGAAGTCCTTTCCCAGCTCCCCTGTTCCTACTCCCCTACATTTGAAAGTTTTCCTTACAGCTGCCGCAAAAGAATCGAAATCACAGGAAAGGCACCTTCTTCTCAGCTTTGATACAAAAAGAATCATTGAAGAAAAATTCTGTCAAGCTCTTGGAAACAAGTGCAAATTTGAYTCTTCAGAGGCATAAAATCTAACCAGAAGCCTGTGTACGTTCACAGTTACAGCAGAAAGTACCTCCTTGACACCATGGCAACATCTCTTTTCAAAATATARTTTCTTATAGTTCAAAGCCTGGAAATCCTAGAGTATCTCAGTGAAGTAAAGGCAAACATCTTACAACACATTTTCCCCTTGTTCTACATGAAAACAAGGACATTCCTCCTCCTCCTC
>NW_028186411.1:840109-848811 GCF_003343005.1 Rhea americana | reverse complement strand
AAAGGAAAGAAAAAGTAAAAGAAAAAAAGAAAAGAAGAAAGGCAAGTTCAAAATTTCAGAGCCTGAAAACTTGAGGGTAACATACCAGCGTGACAGATGCTGAAGAGGAAGAGCTAAGCAAGTCCATTGCTACAAGGTTAACCTCCTGTAAACCATGGAGGTTGGTAATTGTATAAACAGAGTTTCAAAAGTTGTGGCAAGACACATCTCTAGATTCTGATATAAGAACATTTACACCCAGCAGACTGGCGATTTTTTTTCCTTTTTTCCCAAGACAAAAGTTCACTTTAGCTCAATCTTGGCTCAGTAATTCTGTGAGTCTGTGGATCATCATCAGTTGTTCTAAATTCCCAGCACACACAATAAAGATGCCCAACTACACAGAGTCGGTTTGTCTTCACATACCTCTTTAAAAGCATCAAAGTCTGACTTGCTCAGACAGAGCAGATTCCAGAACAGAGTTATAAGTAATTTAAATGTATGTTAAGGTCAGTAACTTCTAGATGTTTTTAAGGTCTTGATCTATCTATCAGGCTACCACTCAAATGCTCTTTCAAAATGGCTATTGCTGTTTGGCTGAAATATTATTAAAATTAATAATCTTAACATATTTACAGCTTCCTAAGCCACATTTCCAAGAGCAACAACTAAAATATTCATCAGACTCCTGCACATGATGCTGTCCATGATTTCTTCTAACTGAGGGTCTATTTGTAATTTACCCAGAGATAAAATGTGGGCCAAAGGCACCAACATCAAAAAAAAAAATAAATAAAAAAAAGACAGAAGAGAGAGCTTGAAAGGACATCAAGAACTCAGCCTTTGGCTCAAAAGCATCTTACGATTACTTTTACTAAGTAGGCCAGTCCCATATGTACGCAGCATTATTATATCATCTTTAAAGTTAAGCTACATTTTTGAATACCATAACTATCTGTTAGGGATATCTCTAGTTATCCTCAACTATCTGAAAAGTTCACATAGTTCATCATCTGTGAAGAATTCTTTACATTATCTTTACAGTATGACCTCAACCCTCTCTCCCTTCTCAAAGCTGAAAAACACAGAAGAGTATTAATGTTTGATACTCTGAGCTCAGTGTCTGTCAAAAATAAAGTAAGAGGAAATATTCATTTGACTTGCTTCCAAGAAAGCAATTAGATGAAAGAAATAACACATAGAATACAGAATTTTACTGGCAGAATGACTAAGAGATCGAGAACACTTATTGATCTACAGTCTTGAACCCAAACAACACAAATCGTATCAACTTACCTTAGCTTTAAAATAAACCCTGTCCAAAGTCCAGGCCTTAGAGCCATTCAGCACCCTTTAATACACCTTTGTGGAATATTACTAGACAATAATTCATTAATTAGCTAGAGACTTTTCTGAGTCTCAGGCAAACTGGGGAGTTTACCTGAGAGGTGTACTTAGTGCCTGAAGACCAAAAGAATGACACATGGAGGAATATATTCTAGAATTTTATGGTCTGGCTGGAATAACTTCAGCTCAAAAGCTGAGCCAGTGTCAGAAATTCCTCTCACCAGGATGCACTGTTGCCACTGGACCCTAAGGCACCACAGCCACAACGGCCAGGGCAGGAGCCCCGCGCTTTGCAGAGCTCCCACTGGACACTGGTTAGGGCTTCTGTTTCTGAATATATTCTGAACCCCAACAAACAACATTCATGGATAAATATTCTGCTTTCCACCAAGTTTTTCAGAGTCACAGTTTTTGTGTGAGCATTAAATTTATTATTCTGCTTTATCTTTTGTCGCTCTGTTGTACAGATGCTAAAGGAAACAAAATAGAAAAGGTATCACAGGGTAAGCCACACAGGCCACTTACCATGCATCAGCAGATACTGCTTAGACACATTCTTACTTTGTGCCATAAATTTGAAGGAGTTTGAGCTAGTTTATCTTTCAATGAAAGAGGAATAATCTGACTAGCTTTGCTGAAGAATAAAAGCATGCACAGAAGCAGTTATCTTGGAAAATATGTTAGACTAAGTTCACACTCTTGTTTGCTCACCATGTGATATCTTTGGATACCCATCCCCTAGAGCAGTTAGGATGGATACACTGGAGTATGCATGGTTCTGCAGTCTGTTTCAGTCAGTATCCAGGCTTTATCTAAAACAGCTTAGAATAGGTTAGACCTCATGTCAAAGATAAAATAAAGCAAGTGWGCACTGCAATCAAAAAGGACATGAGTCTAGAGGAAGGTATCAGTTAACAAAAAAATAGTCTCTGCTGAGTAGGGTAAGGAACCATCTGTCAAGTTTTCAAAATCAGATTCTTCAATATAAAATGATCCCAGRATTTTCTGCCTTTTGAGTACTCAGCAGTTCTTTTCCTCTACGACTTCCCAGAGTTCCTGGAAATACCATTCTGAGTTACACGTACACACAGAGAGAGCTTAAACCATCTCTATTTAAATTTTGTAATTCTTCAATATTTCAAAGACTGAGTTCAGAGATTCCCTCTTCTGGGCAAAATTACGTAACATAAGCCTGGCTAGAGTAAAAGGTAGTAAGGGTGAGGAGAGGGAATGAGCAAGTATGGCTAAGTGATCTCTGAAAATGAGCTGCTCCAGGAAAGGGAGGAAAGCCAGCACACATTCCTTCCCTCTGCAAATCTGCCCAGGGGCCAGAACACTTCTCCAGCTCATTCATGTTCCCCCACTTCTAAGCAGCTTTTGGGTAGACAGGGAACAGCTCTACACCAGAGGACACAAGGTGACAAAGAAATCTCCAACATGAACAACAACTTCCAAAACATGRTACACCTGGAATCAACTCTCTAGTCACCTGGTGGACTAGTGACTGCTAGGACTGACAAAAAATTTTCCTTCTCATTAGCCAATATGATCCTTACCACAGAAGATATTACAGAGGTATTTAGAAATGTCTGCCATTTGTTTCACTGTCAGTGCAAACAGTAGACATTTTTAGGTTCATTTTGTATGGACAAAAAGGCACACAACCACACTGTCCATCTGCCTTTCCCTTCTCTTCAGAACCAAAGGGGACATCACATAGGTTTAAAATCAGAGCAGTAGGATTCAGCAGTGAAGGGAAGTGGAGCAACATTTAACAACAGTACAGTAATCTCAGCAGGCTTTCARATTTGTTACTGCAGGGAGAAAAGTAAGATAAATCTCACAGAAGAGAGGGTTACTCTGCATGCTTGCAAACTTTTTCACATCAATACACACATGCAAAACAGATGTTATGAATGCCCAAATACTGGACAAACTTCACTTGGAACTTCCCTTTCTTCAGGCTGCCAAGTCATTAGCCATAAAACACAAATTCATAAGCTTCCTTGCAGTGTTTGTGGGAGTAAAATGTTAAAATTTCATTCAAAGATGTATCACAGGGCTAAAAGAGCCTGCTTTTATTCTTTTTCATTTCCAGTATTTTCTAGTTGTAAAACAGCCTCTTTTTCAGACTTTATATTCCTATTGTAGGGATGTCAGATTCTTTAATACCTTTTATACTTTTAAAATTATATTTAAGATGCTTCTAGAAGTGGAATAGATTATTCTTTCCAATTAGATCTAGCAATTAATAACTAAAATTGAACTGATTGTCATACATTTACACTAAACAAATAGCTATGCTGAAATYAGAATTCTTATTTAAGTGTTTCCATAAATTACTCTTGATATTAAGAGCAGTTTATTCTGAACTTCATGGCTGAGTTTAAAATAAAGATTTCTCATTTATTCTGCCGCTCCCCACAGGCAAGAAAACAACCCTCAAACAGCTGATTATTTCTCAGTAAAATAGGGACTTATTAAGCAATCAACTAACCTTAGAGGATTTTCTTCGACTTCTTCTTGTCCAAACCACCACTAGTTTATCTGGCTGCCTGTTGAGGAAAAGGAAGAAATAGCTTAATTTATAACAAGACCAGTAAGTACAGTTTATATTAGAACGTCTGCAATACATAACAACATCCTTAGTGGACAGATTATCTTTAAAAATAGCTTATCTTAAAAGCACTCTCAGGATCAGTCATTTAACAGGAAAAACAACATTGTGTTTATAGAAAAATGCTGCCCTCCAGTCAGCACACTAATGTCACCCTTCTTATTGTGCTCTCCCAGCCTGCAAACATCTCCCAACAGCAAGGAGGATATCTGAGTGGAGCACAGAACAGGACTCAGCCCACAGGTCACCTCTGCAAATCTRGCCTCTAAAGGTGCTTTTGAAATAAGTCAGTCCCAAAATAAACATCAATACAGACTCTAGTTTGAAGCAGCCATGCTTAAAAGGGACTGCTAAATAGCATGGAAAAAAGGTGACTTCACTTACTTTCTGATAACAAAAACATCCAGAATAATTTTTCATCCCCAAAGGAGTATTCTACTTTATTACCTCAAATAGCAAGAGATGCAAGTACTGCATCACTCCAAGAGCTCACAGGAGGAGCTTCCCCACTCTCTACCCAGAAGGAGAAGGATGCTGAAATTCAAAGTGGCTCTCCAAACAATTGTTTATTAGGTATTTGCAATGAATTGAGATGGAAACTCAACAAGGGACRCTTCCAGTACAAGTCATTCTCTCTTAAATTTCCAAGCTTTAATTCTTTGCTAAGAGTTACAGCCCTATTAATCCTACAATTGTCCCTAAGTGATTTTTGATGTTGACATAACTTCTAGAGTTTTTTTGACCCATGATGTCACTTCCCATCTTTATGATCACATTCCTGGTCCCACTTTCAGCCCCCAACCTTCTTCCGGAGACTCGTGACCCTCTGTTTTGGTCTGGGTTCCCATTCCTGGCTTCTGACACTACTTCCACTAGTGAGAGCTTGACCAAAAATCCATCTGCACATGAATTTCAATGGAGCTCACAACTCCACTTGAAAGCGTTATATCTGTGACCCTCTGCCTGAAAAACAGTGCTGCTGAGTTTTGGAGATACTGTAGTACAAGAATCCCTAGGTTTCTAAAGCCAACAACAAATTCTGTTTCCTGTTAGACGAATCATAGGAAAAACATGTGTCACGGAGAGAGGGAAAAAAATTAAGATAAGATGCACTCGAAGCATTTGTTAAATGATGCACTTAAAATCCATCCAAGCATTTTGAATTAAAAAGYGATGTTCACACTACAATCCTAGTATTTCTTCTCAGGGAGACTATATCTACTTCAYAACTAACTCTTTTCAAACGAGAACCCAAAATATTTTAACAATCAAGAGTTCATTTTGAGTGTTGACTACCATATTATCTGCTTTCCTGCAAAACAGTTCATAATTTCTGCAGGCTGCAATAAAATTAATATATCACCTACAATTCACATTTAAATCCCACTAGAACTAAAGTTACCATGAAGGGTGCAGTTAAAGGCCAGCTCCTGTGAAGGAGATATGGGTGTTGGGTTGTATTTTCTATTCTGCATCCTGCTGTACTCCTTTAAGAAGTATCTTCAGTTTTTATTTGGGATAAATAGAATGTGAAATAAACTACTCATTTTTAAATTGTGTAAATTCACTCATATGGCTTGTTTAGGAGGCCTAAACTGTTAATCAGCAATGTTAGTCAGCTGCAAAAAGTTGCAGCTTTTCCTGTAAAACCTTGCTTGACAATGACATCAACTTGTTACACTTTGAAAGCTCCTTGCCTGCTATTAAGCATGTTATGTTCTCATTTGTCCTTGTACCCTCCATTAACTTTAATGCAAGTAGTGTTTGTGCTGCCCCGGGGCGGGAGGGGGAAATCACCAAGCAGTTTCTTTGACGCAGAACTACCCAAATCCATGTCTACAATAAACTTTTTCTTCCACCCAAGTTATTTCACTTTGCACTTTAAAGTGGACTGATTCATGTTTCAGAAAATAGCTTGTGAACCAAATTTCATTYAAACTTGACTCATTTGATACTAAGATCGCCTCTGAGCATAAAACAACGCCARAAGCAACACGGTAGGAGGAGAAAGAAAAAGCTGCCACACATCTACTRGTGCTGGTAGCTGAGGCAGAGAAGATGTGTCCTCCAAGACCGCTCCCTCTCTTTTGAAAAAGCACAGTGTTTYGGTAGCAAATCTCTTCCCTAGCCCCCCTCACACAAATCAACGGCACACCTGCAGTGAAGCCGCCCTGCTCAGGTCCGGCTGAGCACCAGATACCATAGATATAGAAGAGAAAATCACATTCTTCACATAATGCTTGTACTTCAACATTTTCACGATCTACTAACAGCACTGATTTGAGGAGCACGTTTCCCAAGGGTCTCGAAGGAGAACCCTCACACGCAGAATTAACTTTCCGACTCTGCTGCACTCATCAGGTGCTGCCACCTCAGCAGGGTGRTCTTGGCGGTCATCTGGTGCAGAGAGCAGGCAAAAGAAGCCACACAATGTGCCGAGGCTCCAMGTCTCCGTGATGGAAGCTAAGGGGACCCTACCAGAGGTCCCTTTCCTTCCTGCAGCTCCAGCTCAGCCAGTGGGAATGCTCCTCTACCGATATTTGTATCGATCTTGTCCTATATATATCTTGGCACCTTGAGGGATTTTTCTTACAATGGCACTGGATTATGTCCTCAAGCTGGAACATGYCCTAGGCTGGGGAAGGGAAGCAGCACCCTGGCTGCACAGGTGCCACCACCTCAACAAGGAGGCTGGACACACGAGGGTACCCGAGAGCAGTCACACGCGCGCGCAGGCAAACAGGCAGGCAGCAAAGAGAGGCAACGCAGGAGCACCGTCGGCACCGAAACAAGCCGATGAAAAACTCAAAAATGGGAACGAATCCACGCTTGCATTCCTGCCCTGCAGATGCTTGCTCATTACAGGGTACTTGAGAAAAGACACATGTGGCTATGCTACATGTCTCAAAAAAAAAAAAGTGGCTTTATGTAGATAGCACACAGTTTTTCTGAAGCAATTTTCAAGTATAGACAAGCCCCAAATGTAGAAATCCTTCCACGTTTGTTTGGACGGAAGACAACAAGAGTGTGGCAGAAAAACMCGGGCGGTCTGTCTCCTGTGATACTGGCAGGTGTGTCTCCCAGTCTCGTAACAAACCTTAGGTTTAACTTTAATTTTTCCATTTCACTTTGAATTATGCCACTGCTTGCTTTGTCCTACGTAGGTTGTTAAAGATGCCTCACGCTTCAATGTCCTTCTCAAGCGGGAGCCACGTCCGTGCTACACAAACATGCAGGTATCACCAAGACAGGCTTTATCGCCCAGTTCTGTAGAATTCTTTCTACCCAAAATACAAAGAAATACACTAACATGAGAAAGCAAACTAAACCCTCAACTCACTTTGGGAAGAATAAGCCATGCTAACAAGACAGCATGAGGAGTGCAGGCTCCCCTTGACTCTTTCACAAGTATATTCATAAATATTGGGTATGTTTTGATGCTTCAGCTTAAAGTGTATGAAAATCTACACCCAGAACAAAAAATAAATAAATAGGATGGTCATCACAATACAGAGAGAAAATTTCGAGAAATRAAATGGAGAGAGGAAGGAAGGGAAGAAAATATCTTGAAGGAGGAGTTTCCCCTCTAAGTATACACACGCTTAGCTAAAACAAAACACAAAAAACAGTAATTTTCTAAGGTGTTGCCTTCAAGAAAATTACAAATCTAAATTAAACATAAAGCCAAGTACAACTTTCTCTTCCACAATCTTTGCTTTACTCTTATGCCAATGTACTTCTAAAAGAAGATGCCTAGCTCACATTTGATCAGGAAATTTGCATTCGAGGTTACTAGTGAACTCAAAGTGCTAGGAAATAGCCAAAACCAAATAATTCCGTTTGCTTGTTTGAAATACTTAAGCAATATTTTCTACTTCAGACTTCTCCCTTCCTCACATTGTAAAACTAGGCTGCTCATTAACCAACAATAAAAGCAAATAAAATCCCTTCTGAAGAGTTASGTTGAAGATCAGATTTAGTATCTTTTATAAGTGTACTCTGTAAACTCAGATTGTTCCAAATACAAAATCCACTGTGGTGCAAGCTGAACAAATACTAATGGTTAGCTATAAAAAAATAAAGGTAATATCCTGGGCTGCATGAGCAGCTCTCAGCCCTTTGAAACTTAAGTGCTTTAGCTTTTAGACAGTCACTCAAGTTTCCATATGTTTAAGGCTGTTATATGCTATGTGTTAAGAATAACACCACAGTTAAGACCAAGTTGGGGGAGGGAATGARACAGGACTGAGTTTTAGCTGAACAATTACATCTCCATGCTGAGCACCTGCTTGGGTCTGTGCAACGCACCACCACCACCCTTTCTGCGGGAGGTTTTAACACCGCACTAAAACCGAGCACGACCGGCTCCRCGCTGCCTCTTTGCGCTTGGCACCGCCCTGGGACGCGGCATTCCCAAAGCAGCCTCCCCGGGGGAGGCAGGTAGAGAGGGGAAAGGCAAAGCCCCCGCAGCGCCGGGACACCGCGCACGCCAGCGGCAGGTGCCCCAGGCGGTACTTGGATCCGACACGCGCGTATTTGGTAGYGACTCATTTCTGGATGGTTCCCGAAAAGAAACCCTTCCTTGGGAAAGGGAAGCTAGGGGGTTGCAAACTTATTTCCAAATGAGAAGTTACAATTACTCAGCAAAAAAAGAAGGGGGGGGGATCTACTGATTTCAAAGTCTGCAGCTCAGAAGAAAGCTTCATTGTTGCTCTACATACTATTAACTAAAATGATACTAAAAAAAAAAAAAAAAAAA
>NW_028186411.1:814451-839969 GCF_003343005.1 Rhea americana | reverse complement strand
GCACACACTGGAGCCAGACATCTCCATATCCACATGTATTAAAGAAAGTACTAAAAACATTCCAGAGACTGGAAAAAAATGGATCATCACTTTATATGCAGCAAATATTGCTGATTGAAATGGAGGTTGTGCAAGATGCAAGGTCTTCTGGGGTTTTGGTTTRATCATTCCAGGAAATATCTGGCATGATACTTTGAGTACAGAACTCTCCAAATATTTCACGAACAAAGTACATAAAAGGTATTACTCTGTTAGCTCTTGTTTTGCAAATCTTTTTGCAGTAGCAGATAATGTTAACTGCAAAAGATATGTATTTCTCTACCAAACAATGTTTGATAACAGAAAACTATAAAAGCCTTGTATTGAGAATCTGGTTTTGGAAAGAGTTACACTGAAGCCAGTGGGAAGACAAATCACTAACAATCTTTCGGTTAAAGATAGAACTATAACAGCATTTGTTTCTAACAAGACACCACCACTGCATTTAGTCACCCCCAACAATCTTTAAGCAGCTGTAATACACAAGACACCTTTTTTGTATGTACAAGGCACACACACAGCTTGCATATTTGTTTTGGCATCTAATTGCTAAGTGTTGGGGTTGGGTGGTTTTTTGGGGGAGGGTTGAGGGTTTTTTTCTTGCTATGTTTGATTTGAATTACATTAATTATTACAGGCTGCTAGATTACTCTTGTGAAGCAAGCATAAAAGAGTATAATTAACAAGAGAAGCAGCAGTGTTAGCACAATAGTATGCAGATGCACCTATTGAAGGATAAAAATAATTACTTGGGGGTAAAGTCAGAGCACTTCCCTGATAAGAGTTTTCACCTTTTGTTCTGTCCGTATTGTGCGTGCCAGCATGACATGCCAAGTTTTCATTAAGAATCAGTCCTCCTCCCCACCAGCACRGTTTTCCACATTACTCCTGGAATGCTATCAAGGCTCTTCAATGGTTTCTTAAAAATAAACGCAACCAGTTCTACAATACCATTAATTTGGGCCAAGTATTACTTTTTTGCATTTTATAGATAATTATTTTGAAAGCTTCTCTTTGCAGACCAGTCTTTTGCTTCAGGACCTAAACTACACAGSGTGTTACAAGTAAGGGCCTTTTCTGGGCCTTGTACCAAGCTTTTTCCTTTACAATTTCCTGTTGGTCACTATCAATGAAATTCCAGCGGTGACTAGACTTCCCAGAATCACACTCAAGTCACTCATCAATGTTTTAACCACAGATCTAGAGAGGCTGGTGAAAACGATAGTACGTGCTGGTACCTCTGCCACATTGGCCCTCCTGCTGAGTGAGGTACAGCACTGACTGTAAAAGTCAGAAACATGAAGAAAATAAAATACAGTGCAGAYAAAGCCCACGTTAATCACAAGTGCATTACAAGGTGAAACTGTATTTTAGGAAGGGTTTTTGGTTTCTCCCCCAGCCTCTCCCTAATTTCCATCAGAGACGCAGAGCTGCCATTTGTCAGTGTTCAAAACGCTGTCTGCTACCCAGACATTATCTTTCATTTCTTCCTGCACGAGGTCTTTAAATATTCTTTCAGGAAGAAACTACTACTGGTCCTGAAAAGCTAGGATTTTTGCAGTGAGCTGAATGTTAAAACATTTTTCCCCCCCTCTCTGCATCCAAACAGACTGGCCTCTATAAGGCTTTCACATCTCAAGATTATGCTCTGCTTTTCATAAGAAGCTCTAGTCTGGCTTTGCTTGGTTTAAAAATAAATAAATAAATAAAGGGAACAAAGTGAGACACTAATGATTATTTTATAAGTGCAGTCAGACCTACTGAATCTGCACCACGTCTGTTTGTGAGGGCAAGGGCGGAATGTGTAGTATGTACTGCTGATGGCTTGGGTTTTCTTAAACCAAATACAAATGAAGTTTGCAGAATGAGTTGGATTAAACAAAGCAAAGAAAGTTCATCCATTATTCAAAACATGCCACAAGGACAGATTCAGCTGCTCGTTTTTCAGAGTAATTGCAGCAAAGAATCTTGAGTAAAACAAACTTGACAGGACTATCCAGCAAAAACTTTCCTTAAAGCCTTTTCAACAGGACTTCACATTGAAGTATTTTCTTTTATTTCCCATTTGCAGTAAGAGTTGTCAGGAGACGGAACAGATTAGTAAACACATTTGAAAAATTAGGATGACTTGACTAGCCCCTGAATTTTTAAAATTATATCTATTTGCCCTTCGTGTAGAAGCTTTCTTTGCAYGATCCAATTTTGTTCTGTTCATCTCAAGGAGGAGTAAAAAAATAACGCACTACAAGGACCAACTATATCTGTAATCTCACTCTCCTACAATCACAGACAATCACATAGGCAGACATTTAGCCCAAGGCATTAGTCCGCATTTACACTGTGCATCCCACCACACCAGAGCCCACAAAACACTTTCCAGTAGTCTACARCAAATGCACCACCTTCCAGAAAACAAGAGCTGCAGTGACCACTTAAGCCCACCTAAAAGCTCACTTGTAAAACCAAGCTCTCAGCCAAAAAAGGGTTCAATGAGTTTTAAAACAACGAACCTCTGGTCAGCTTTTTGTTGTTGGCAAGTCGGGGCTCAGGCTAACTTGCAGGAGGGAGCAAATATTAAACTGAGCTATTCAGACATACCTTAAATGGAAAAAATGGAGTGCATTGCTTTTTAGTGGGAAGTTCACAGCAGGCTACAATGAGTCAGTTTTCTCAAATGCCAGATTTTTATTTTATGTTGTTTTCCAGAGTAATCTCTCCTATATTTTAACAATAATGAATCAACATTTTTCAAAAAGCTTTCAGTTGTGAGTCACTGCATTGCCCATCATGTGAACTAGCTGAGGTGWGAGCAGGCGCTACACAAACCTGTTTGCACAGTCCACCCGGTCCTGACCTGCAACAGCCTCGCTATTCTGCTCCTCCTCCTGGCTAAACCAGGTGCCTGCCAACTGCTAAGGAAATAAATACAAACTCATTAGAAAGCAAACTCATTTCCACCTCATACCTAACACCAGGTTTGAAAGCTGGCTGAACAAGGTGAAACGCTAGTTCAGGCTGCTCTGAAACCCAAGCTGAGAACGCAGACCTTCACGCAACTAGCTTCAATATCCTAATGCTTTGTTATCTAGACACTAATGATCRATGTTCTCCACCTCTCTCTTCACAAACATCCATGTTCAGTGTGGATTAGTAACAAGAACCATGGAAAACACAGTTTTAGTACCTTGAGCAAAAGMGCCAGGACTTGGAATCAAGGTCTTGATGCACTCCTGACTCACCAGTATCAGAAAATTGTAAGACAATAAAAGCAGCATCAACGTCCCTTTGATTTTAGTCATGCCTATTAACCTACCTATAGCTAAACTGGATCCCTCCATACAATCTTGTGGATCAGTAAAAATGCCTCCAACTATTACGCTATCCCTCTTTCAAATCACTACAAATGTAAATACTAGATAATGTGTTCCCATTATAAAAAGCATTAGCAAACATAACTAGTATAGACTGCTTGACATGCTGCCTGCAAATGTAACTTTGCCCATCAAAATCCCCACAACATTAAACAATATATTTCTGTATTTTAAAAAGTATGCAACAAACTCCTTAGCAGACCATTGTTCATTTTAATCAGACACCATTACAAAACAGATCTTATTCTGCTTTGCATTTTTTAAATAACAATCAAATAAAAAGCACTTCTGTTTTTCAAACTCAAAACAGCAGAGAAAAAGGGTTTTTTTCTATAGTTATTGTAGAACAAAAGAAAAATGAGAATGCTTCACCAAAAACCGGTTTGAGAACATTGAAATATTCACACCAGAATCTTCTTCCTCTATTTTTTTCTAAAATAATTTTAAGAAAGATTCTTCATGGCCTACTAAGAGCCATTAAAGAAGAATGGTAGATTATCTTTGATCTTCTTACTGCTGGGATGAGCTTCATATTCACAAATTGATACAAAAATTATTTTCTTTTATTTGCAGACTGGAGTGCAGTGAGCCAATTCACAGAGAATGACAACTTGGATAAACCACATCTCAAAAGCAACAGTGCATTAATGTCTCCATCCTCATCCTCTTTGCAATCTGTGGACTCATCCTAAAGAAAATTATTTTAGTGTGAATGGAGGAACAGGAAAATCTGGAGCTACTTGTCATTTGAAGAACCCTTCTAAACCAAACTGGGGTTTGTTTTGTTTTTTAAGGATTACACAAAAAAATGCTATAGTTTGAGGAYAGCCAGAAACTATGAACGTACTAAAAATTCCTGAGTGGGCAGCAAGCGCAGAATGGTATCAGCTTTTAGGGTTTGCCTGTATGAGGAAGTGCACATCACCTCCTCTAAGGAGGAGGAACTAAGCTGCTTATATAGTCAACAGAAAAAGACGGATAAACCTATGAAGAGTATTTGCCTCTTAGGTATTTAAAACTACCCTTAGGAAGAACAAACCACTCTATTGATTACAAAGGCAGCTCAAACTCTTGATTTGCATATCTGTACAAGATTGCAGCTTAATGTTGTGGAGTGCAATACAGGTCCCAGTATGCAGGAAGCTAAGGGGCAGACTTACAGTACGCTGTGGGCACCTACACAGGGGGTAGTGTGGAAGGGCTGATGCGCTGCAAATTCATACTTAGCTTTCCGAACAACAATTGTACCAAGCCCTAAATTAATCTGTGTTTATCCTGAGACATGGGCATTCGTGGCACATGTACCATGAGCAATTCAATTAAAGGTTTCTCATCTGTCATCTGCTTCTTTTTGCTTGTGCAAATGAACACAACAGGGCGAGGGGAAGGAAAAAAAAAAAAAAAAGGAACTGAACGCAGAATGTGTTGTCCTTTTCTCCATCTCTGCCCAGGAGAGTGGACTTTGCCAATACTGCAAGGTGCTCAACTACAGCCATAATAAATATGGTATCAAGAAGCATGAACCCACTTTACRGGAAGGAGAGCACCAAAAGATAAGATCTTAACTGCTTTCTCAGCGCTGGTTCTGGCATTTTAATTAAAACGACCAACCGCAGGATTATGGATACCTGCTTGCAGCAAAGCACCGGGCTCCAGGGAGGAGCACACCTCCTCTCTGTCCCCCAAGAGCCGAGATGAGGGACGGAAACACGGCCTCCTGCCACAGCTTGGAGACACAGAGGGAGAAAACATCACCATTACAACAATTTACCAGCCACAGAAGATCTCAAAATGAGTCACAGCTTCAAAATACCACAGAGAAACAGAAATCTTAGCAATTTTTTCTGGGTCCCAAACAAACTGCCTCTATGAACTTTRTCCTCTCCAAGCTTAACAAGACATTTGAAATGTATAAAAAAGATTAAAAAATAAAATAAAACCCCCAAAAGAATAAGTCAGGGTGACAAGTTCSTCGGCAGTAAGCTGTCTCTTAATAGCATAAAAATTAAACCTGTCATTCTTTCACCCATTAAAAATGACAAAAATTTCCAGAGCTAGAAGATTTGGGCACRTGATTTCACAAACACTGGCACTGGCCATTAGAAACTGCCACTACCTTTCCTATATGAGACACCCAATTTCACACTGGTGGCCTTTCACAAATTGGAAATTAAACAGAGCTGCTTTAAGATGAAGGTGTGGCCGCAAGATGAAGGAACTGATGACTATTTGCAGCTAAATAACTATTCCAAAGCCAGTGAATTTGGAACAACTCCTCCTCTTCCTGCCCAATCTGTTTAATTAAGTTGCTATCCAGTTTGCAAGCTGTCTACCGAAACAGAAGTTAACAGTTCTTTCTCGTTACAGAAATCAATCTCAGAAGCAACACTCCTTATTTCTAGGTATATAATACCAATTCCTCTCCTCCATAACCATACACCAAGTCTAAAAATTTGTGTAATTTTTAGAAACAAACTGACTGAATCTTTTAATTAATATTCTTCAAGTCACACCCCGGATCAGATCCCACAGCAAGCACTGGCAAAGAAAAATTACATGTTAACTCCTGGATACTCAAGGAACCAAGAGAACAAGCAAAACCTCCCGACAGCACTAGGGCTGGATACAGTCAAATGAAACAAAAAGCAAAAAACCCTATTTCTGTTCTCAAATTTTAAAAATATACATCTTACAGCTTTTAAAAACTGAAGAGTGTTTTTTTTAAAAAAAAAAATCAATTACTTGTTTCATCAGCTGTATCTGTGAATTATTTGTTATTCCAAGGTCAAAAAAAATAACAAAAAAAAAGCACCAGCAAGCAAGGACCTAAACAGATTTTGCTAATAACTGCCATTTGTAAAATTCCTGATAGTAGCCCAAAAAATATTGTAATCAATTCTCTCAAAATCAGCTAAGCTGGAAACCAATTTCATAATTTGTATCACTGTTTTAAAGCACGTTCCAGTTAAAAAACCCAGAACCCTACACGATAGCTGAATTAATACTGATTTTGAAAATATGCAACGAAATTATAAGACGGACAGATACTGCCGACCTCCACATCAGAGGTCGAGGTCTTTCGCCACCAGCCAGGCACAAAGTCCGCGTTTGGAAACTCCATCCACCTCAGCCCTCCCTTCTTCCAGGGCTGTCCTGGCAAGTACTTCCTAATAACGAAAACCACCCATAACAAATGCTGCCTTCATCCTATAGCCCAGAGGCTGGTTTTGTTTCAGCCTGATGGCTACTTTAGTAAGCTGATGGATCTCCGCATGGGGCGCTTTTAAAGTCACATCTGCAGCCAGAGAAGAGGCTGTCCAGTTTTTTTAAGTAGATTTGATGTCTTGCAGGCTGGATTCCAGTCTTGTAACATTAAAAGAGGCAAAAGGATAAGAGAGTCCCTCTATCCCATTGAGCACACAGCTTATAAGATTAAAAAATTATGTCTCACCCTAGATTTCAATTTTATTCTAATTTAAAATTTTATCTGTAAACACAAACGTGTCTAGTGTGAAAAGCAGTTGTCCTTGGAAGCCAAAAGGTTAACAGAGAGGCTAGGTTGGTTCCTGGAGCAAAACACACTTAGTCTTACAAAATATGCTGAGAGCCGACCCCCTAAAGTAAAAGATGAAGCCCGTCTTCACTTGGCACAACTTGCTGTTGTTGCTCTAATAAACCTGAATGTTGTCCTTACAGTGAATGGCAAAAACTCCTATCTGATAAAGGGCTAGAGGATTTGACACTCAAATATAAACAGTAAGGAAAATATATACACATTATATATATATATATAATTATATATAATATTTATAAGAGCTTCTAGAAGGGTATTACAATAACTGAAGATCACTTATTTTGAATAATTAATTTGCAAATCAAAGTTCTGATGCATTTACCTAGTTAGAGCTGAAGAAAYCTGATGAATAAAGATACTTTCTGTAAACTAACCATCAAGGGAACGGGAATCAATTTTAGTGGGACAGTAGTTCACACAGAGCACTGTGGGGGAAAAACTATGTGCAGAATCATCAAAAAGGCACAATAGAGATGTGTGGGCACATAAAGTCCTTGGATTCTGCAAAATAAGATTTTCTACATATTTGGGCATATTCAGTATAAAATGCACTTTTCATCTTTAAAGTAAACAAGGCTTAAAAGTTGAAGCATGCAAAATTTATTCGATTTTAAACTATTCAAACAAAACACCAGCCCTTCTAGTACCAGCAATGCACACACATGTAAATGTGCACACTCTAGTAGTAAGAGCTTCAAAATGAGGTCCAGGTCTACAGAGACACTCACGAAAATTCAGATCACTCGGCCAGTGCAATGAAGAGCAACCTCCCTCTGAATGAGGGCGTTCACATGAGAGTTCAACATGGCTTTATTTGTGCACTTTGGCTTTCAGCTTTCTGTCAGTTGTCCTTAACTTCTCCTGTTTCTGAGCACAGACAAGACCTTACGCAAAACATCTATCTAAATTTAATCTGCTAATTAAAACTTGTCTCTTGGGCTTTGACAGATGAGCGCCAGCATATCTAACTCTTGCAGTTTAGCACATTACCACCACCTGGAAATGACTGTATTGATAGCTACTCTCCCCCCGYGCAGGAGGAAGCGCGAGGTCCGTCTTCCCTCCTGCAGCTCTCGGTTGGATCTGAGCCAGATGAAGACAGACAGGCAACCCAGAAGATTAAAATCTTAAACCCCTTGCAGTGCAGGCCAGTGAGGGCTCTTCTTTCTMACTGTTCTGGTTGGAAAGCTAGCTCTCGGTTCTAACACCGATATTGTTTGGTTTTGTTCCTTCTGCAGCCAGACAAGCAATATAGTAGCAAATGAGGTGTGAATTCACTCATTCGTTTCAATGCAGTTACTGTTCAGATACGCTTTGGTCATGTAAACCCCCAAGTCAGTTTTCTCCAAAGCAGTTATTTTCATTATCAACTCAAAATATAAAACAGAGCCAGACCTTTGGCATCTATAGTGTCAGTTCATGTCACTGATACAATGCAAAGAAACCTTTAAGTTCCCCCCAGAGGGGCAGCAAATGTTCCCTCCGCAACAAGGGAGGCACCAGCTCCCCTGGGACAGATGCTTGAGGTGTTTCCACTCTGCCCCAGCACASGGCAGCTCCTAAAATACACTCTACTGCGGCCATGCCCAGTCTCCAAGGTGCGAGACCACTGTGTAAACACATGCAGCAAATCTCAAGCATCCGAGTCACATTCAACAGCGGCACTTGCCGACACACTCCACCAGCCCAGTAAAAACCGACCAGTATTCCTCCGGCAAATTGGAGAAAATCCATGACAAGCTAGTGAGAATATGGAGCCCTTCTTCTGGAGGGACTCGCAGTCCTCCGCCGTCCCGCAAATGAAGTCCCCCCATCCCCAAGCAACAAGAGGGCAGAAGGTGGCTGCGCAGAAGCTGGGCGCCAGGAGGGCTGCAGGAGTAGGTGTGCCCTCATATGAGGCACTTCTTGCTGAACCGAAAGTAAAGGATCATCTCCACGGCTGAACGCCATCGGCATCCGAGGGCCAACCCAAGCATTCTCTCCTCCTCCACCATGCTTTCCCTTTCCCCTCTTTCCTCTTCTAATCATAGATACAAATCACACATGCTCAGGGAGCTCATAGCTGGAACACACCCGAAGGGGAAGGTTAAGCAATCAGTGAGAAAACATCCCTAAAGTGATTAAGACATTCGTCTCTCTTTATCACATAAGTAACTGCATCAGAAATAGCATAGGTGCCTAAATGTTTCTTCTGTTTTAAGACAATAGAYTTCCTTAAAATCCTGGTCTTCAAGTACCAGTTGTGAAATAGATTGCCAGTTACGAAAATGATGGTGGAGGTCTGCCTCTCTTCAGAGAGTCAGAGCCAACGGTTCAGCTCGTCTCTGCCCAGGCTTAGAGTTGCTGCTTGCAGTTTAGCCTCATAAATATTTCAARTATCTCTTGGGCTACCCTATCTCGTCTTACACTGTCAGTCACAGGACAGCTATGCCAGAGAAAAATAAGTAAAGAGCAACAAATGCCCTGAGTAGAATTCTTAGCATTTTTTTAAGGATAGGAAACCAAATACTACTTTTCCCAGTATTCACATTCTCTCTTCCACAAACATCCATCAGGTTTTGGGACTGATTTTGTGATCTGAAAGTAAAGCTATCATGCAAAATCTAAGTAGAAAATAAATCACTGAATAAATTCTGCAGCAACGTGTGTGTGGGGGGGAAGCATTAATAACTCTAATCCATCGTGTGTGTGTATATATTGAATTCAACAAGCTTAAGCAGAATATTCCAACAGCTCTGATTATATCATAGTAATGACAAGCCTAAAACCTGCAGTGCAGCTGTGGCTTTGCTGGAGGTGTAACTGAGCTTCATCCTACCAGCTCGATTCCCCAAAGTCTGCATAGAGCTTAACAAGTTCTCTTCCTCAGCTTAGTGAGGAAGCAATTCGTTTTTAAAGCAATTTCGTTTGAACTGTCAGTCATTTGGACTGCCACAGTTATTTGCAAGTGGGTTTGACACAATAGCGCAGCTTCCCTGACCTCGACAGGTAGCCTTTCCAGTGCAATTACAGCCTTCGGGCATCCTTCACCTCTACCAAAGAGAGGCTTGGCCCTTAGAGTTATTAACATTTTCTAATCTATCGCTACCACAGGATAAAATAGTTCTGATGTACTTAGATCCTAGCACACGTTACTGCCTTCCCCTCAATCTGGGGTTTATAAATTATACATATGCTTTCTTAATTATAAGCCAGTCAAACAAACAACACACACACACACACACAAAAAAAAACCTCCCAACAACAACAAGCCACCCTCCACAGCAAAAACCTTGCTTATGGCTCTGCATCAGTAGGTGCAGATGAGCGATCACGCAGTCATGTCCCCTCCAAAGTTACCGTTCGCATTATCCCAGTTTACTCTGCTTCACCAGTCCTGCTCCACATCCATACCTTCTCGCTTCTGCAGCGTTCTTGCTGCCATAAATCCACACACATACAAACTCCTCCCAGTACAAAGAAATAAGGCCCCCAAAACTTCATCCGTACAACACTGCAGCTTTCTTAATCCCAATAATTTAAAAATATAAACCTAATTTTTGAGAAAAATCTTATTTTTAGCGACCCCAAATTAACACTCTCTTAAGGTACCTACTCAAAACCCTCTAGCAAAGTAGCACCAACAGCTCTGAGTGGGCTGTTACCATCTTTGATCGATCAGTAGGTCACACTCCTTGGAGGCAGGTTTTTGCAAACAAGAGCCTCAGGGTCTGATGCAGTGAACTCTGCATCATATTCCCAGTGCTGCCATTGCTTTCCAGTGCAATATCTCCCCACTTTCTCTGCATTTCAGTTTCAGAGATGTGAAACATGGATACTTTTTTCTGTCACACAGCAGTCTTGTAAGATGGGGTTAATAAAGGACACGTGGGGACGTAGAATTTTTGACCACAAATTTGCTGTGCAGAAATACCAAGCACYGACAAATGTCTTTTTAGTTGTTTTACGCCAGTACCACAGAACAGAGACCCACTACCTTCTGGTCTTCAACAGCAGACATAAATCCTACTTACAAGTAATTGTGGGTATAAAACTGTAGGGCAACTGACAGAAGTTGATTTGTGCAGCCAAATTAGGGAGTGATAAGAAAAGATGACTTGTCTACAGTAACTACCAGAGAAGTTTGTACAAAGTCTAGTGTGGAACTATGTTTTTCTGACTTCTGGATTGTTTTTACTATGGGACTGTACTTTGTAATACAATGAGAAGGAAAAAGAACTCATCCCCTCCCCCCTCTGCCCCTTAAATCCAAAATATCTACACAGGAAAAACCGCAAAGAACTCGTTTAGTCCACTCTGAACAGATGAAGGTGCTGAACTGTCCACAGCATAATTATTTACAGAAGCAACAAAAATAACTTCTTCTACTTTTAGTAACTGGCAACCTAGGTAGCCTTGGAAGCTTCTCTGCTTTCAATACTGTCAACAAAACTATCACACTGTTTCTGGCTGCATCAAGGTAGCAACTAAGAAAAAAACATGTCAATTTTTTCCTGTGACTGGAAACCAGCCTTGGGACAGAGAAAAACCTCTACAGCCACATGTGTACAGAGTCTACTTCCTTGTATAAAAAAACCCAAACCCAAAATCCCTCACACAAACAGGATTTTATACAACAATCAGCTCATACAAGTTATAAATATGTTTTTATCCTCCTGTAATATTTCTAGGCTTTTCAATTTTCCCACCTGAAAGTTCGCATGGGCCACCAATATGGAAAACAACATATGCAGAAATCTACTGAAGTAGATAAAAAGTGACAATAAAATGACGTGTGGGACATTAGTTTGGACTGAGCAAAATGTACATTGTGCAAGGCCATATACATACTGCAGTTCTATTTGCAAAGTTATAAATCTTCCTTTGAATAGAAAAGGTAATAGAAGAATCCCTTTGAAATGCACTCAAAATATTTTTAACATCACACAATAATAAGCTTGTGTCTTAAAGACAGAAATATTGAAATACTGCAGTTTGTTTCAGCACAAAAAGAATCCCTGGAACACTTTAGATTTCTTCTTTAACAGTATAACCAATAACATCACAATCACTCAAAAAAGGTGAAATTACAATTAGCATTTGTCACACAGATGTAGCCTCTCCTTTAAAATAGCTTCTGAACTAACCACGAACACTATGTTTTATGAAAGTGAAACATTAAAACATTGGTGTTGGAGATAAGATTCATTTTGGTTTTACTCACATACAGGCCATTAGCAATGTCTGAGCAGCCAGCACCGAGGCCAGCACCTATCCTGCCTTGGGATTTGTATTGCTGTTTTAAGGATTCAGACTTAGAAATTCTAGACAAGATGGATTACTTCTCCTTTGACAATCTCAGCTAAGCCGTTACCACCAGCAACATTTTCAGTAACTAAGGCTTGCTCAGGGCAATTTTTATGACAACCTAACTATTTCCGTTAAGAAAGCCACGCTGAACTGTTACAGTTGTTTTATTCCAACCTAAGATGTAAGTGCAGTTTCTATAGCTATAGAAGTGCTTGAAGTGGTTATGCAGCTATTTCCGTGAAAGCAACTCTAGGTGAGGCACCGCTGTATTGCTATTTCCTGTCTATATGGAAGAACAGGTGCTGTATGACATTGACTGTAAAGGCACAGTTTAAATAGGGAAGCTGCTGCATATAGATGAGGCCCGAGTATGCATATATGTGTATTGCTTGCTCAGCAAAACCAAGTCTGAAAGCTCAATGTGACACACAGAGTTTCAGTTTTAATGAAGTGGATGCGTTTTGTCATATGAATTCTGCATAGCCTGGGTCAACAAGCTTCTGTCCATATAAAAAATGAAAAACCTGATTACAGTTGAAGGGAACTTTATTCAACAGAAGAACAAAGTCTTGGGGCTTGATTTTGCATTATAACATGAGACACTATTTTAAAGCTTCTTAACCTGTCAGTGATCATGTTTGCAGCTGGGGAAAAAAAAAAAAAGAAAAGATTTCTGGCCCCACTAGAGCTGTGCCTGGATGCCTCAGAGTTGCAAAGTGTGGTCAAGATTTGTCCCTTATTAGCAACAAACTGCTCCTTCAGTTATTCATTGTCAGTATCCCAAGTTCCCCTTCTCGTAAGGGGAAACGTACACTGGTTTCATACAGACATACTTATCTCAGATCATAGTATGCACAGATAATGCACGTTACCAGCTTCCAGAGACGTCTGCCCCCTTTTAACTTCTTTTTATACAGAACATCCCTCGCTCATAGCAAACTAGAAGTTAAGACCCCTAACAATAGCATATGTGCTAACCAAGGAGATGATGTCAGTAGAAATACAAGAATGCCTCATGCCTGTTCCCTGAAATAGTTATTTTTGGTTGGCGCATGGGCTGCTCAGATTTAGGTCACTGTTTTTGTATCTCCAAACCCAACAGAACTTGTCTTTTATAGACTGTAGGGGTTTTGTCAACCATAAGAGAGACGGTTCTCACAAGGAAGCGTACATAAATAAGGCAATTTTAGTCTTTCTATAGTCAAAAGTAGCTCAAGAAACAAATTTTACTACTTGCTGACTTTATCACTAACTGCAAAATCAAGCCAGCACCCTCCTTTTGACAGCTGTTGCTAAAACAAGAAGTATTGTCTTTCACAGTAGATGCTCTCTTTCTCTAAAATTCATTTCAGATAAATTTATTCTGCTTACTGAATTCAGAAAGTCAGCATTTTTTTTCCAGGAGGCAGCAGACTTTGTACATTATAAATGCTTTATCAGGGCCCCTTCTAGACAACAGGACTGAGCCTATAGGCAAAAAAWTCTGTACTCCTGTTTCCTAGACATGGCGGTAGGAAAGGAGACAAGGGGACTGTACCACCACCTGCAGTGGTACTATGTCAACATCATCCATGCTATCAGCACTACAGAAATTGCTGATGACAGGCAGGATGAGCACTGAGGACCATGAGAGTGTAACCCACAGGTAACGTCTATTTTTACTGTCCTCTTCCCTTGTGATACAGCCTCTCTTGAGGCCACTACAGCAAAAGGAGGCTGTGGTAACAGATGGGAAACAGAAGCACAAAAATGTATCTAGCAGCCCTCTGCTCTGAAAATACACTCAGACACATGGAAGTACAAACTGAAATAAGCATGTAGTTCCAGGCAGAAGAGGAAAAGGGTCTGGCTTCCAGCAGCCTTCCCCAGGGTACATTCGCCAGTATCCAATAATGCAAAAATTGCTGTCTTTTTACCTGTAATCACAGGTTAAAAACCTTCTCTTCTATCCAAAGACTTTTTGTTGTAAAATCCACAGAAATAAACAGCTTTTGAGGCTTCCATCTCAGCTTTGGTTGAAATTGTCTGCCCAAACTTTGCAATAAAATGCTGGATTTGCTGTCCAGACAGGTAATTTTTTAAGATCACGTAAGAACTTTTCCCCTATGAAACAAAGCTAAAAATAAGGGAGAAGCTCAAGGCTCAAAACYGAAAATACAAGGTAACTCGATGGGCACACTGACAGCATGGCCCCATCAACCACAACAGTGTTGTGCACTCAGGGGAAAACAGCTGTCCAAACTCTTCAGCAAAAGGACAGAGGAACTAATGATGCTGGTCTGAAGCTGGGATATTTGAAGGGGCAGCGTGGCACAGTGTTGCCAGACGCAGACACRCAGGGAGCAGATGACATGCCGGGGCAGTCTGACTGCCCCATCCTTTCCAAACTTTCCATAGTCATACTCTGGACCCCTCCTGTCACGCAGCAGCTACCTTCCAGTTTCCATAGTGCTTATCCCAGGAAAGAGAGGAGAGAAGCACAGGGGCAGGAAGAGCTGCCTCTCTCTCTCTCTTTTTTTTTTTTTTTTTTTTTTTAAGGCAAACAAAAAAAAGACTAGACAGTTTTACAGCCACAGACTAAAGGAGACATCATGTCTCAAGTACTAGATGTTTACAATGGTAGAAGTAAAAGGTATTAGCACACGCTCTTCTCAGTTATCTCAGTAAATCCTATGATTACATCAGCCACTATGAGAATTCAGAGTGTTGAAATGACTCTTGGGTGTCCTTCAGTTCAGACTGGGGGGAGGGGGAAATCAAATTGCATGTACTACATGAAATAAGGAATCCACAGGAAAGGAAGCAACTCCTTTTCCATGACACAGACAATTTTAAAACTGTATTCTGAAAGGGTGCTCAAGCACAGGAGCTCATAAGGCAGACACCTAAAAGGAGAAAGGTAAATGATTTTAGCAAGAAGACTGAAAACAAAAGCAAAACCTACAACCCAAAAGAATTCTCTTCTCCATACACACAAGGCCTGATAAAGGCGAAGGAAAGCACCATTAAGATCCTCTTAATGGAAAAATGTTACTGTTAACAAGAATCATCCTAACTACAGCTCAAAAACTAGTTAAAATATGCTAGATGCTTTCACTTTTTGTGGTAAGAGAGGAAGCGGTAAAAAATAGGTCAGGACTTTCCTTAAAAAAAAACAAATCAAAGGAACGCACAGAAAAGTTTTATAAATGCTCACTTGCTTAAATACACTTATTCCAAGTACTCTATCCAGTTAAGACCTGCATTTGAAGAAAAAAAAAGAGTTCAGAAATCTTGTTCTCGTGAAAGTCTTCCACAGCTTTATACAACTACCACCCAGGCTACCTACCTGAAGAGACAAAACACTAAATCAGTTTTCCAGTAGCTGTTACCAGAAGAAACATGCAGGCAAGCAGTTAACAACAGCCCACCTGCTACAATGGCCAGAACTGTGACTCAGGAACAGTAATAGTGTCAGGTGCTACTAGCAGCTGTCAAGCTTAAGTCTTCTGCTAATAAACTACATTTACATCAGCAACAGGCCAGTTTTGCAAATTCACAGGCTGCTGAGTTGGATCTTTACTGGAAAAGAGAGTTAAGCTGTTTTGACAGCTCCTTTCTGTTCTTTTAAAATTTCCTCCTATGCACTGCCATAAACAAYGGGATTCAGAGCTTACTTAATGAGCAGTCACTGAGAGTAAAGGAAGTCCACAATGCCGGCTGAGTGGCAGAGGAGTGTGCTGCCAACTGTATGCAATGGTCCAGATTCTCCCATTACTTTAATATGGTTTTTGATATTAACAGCACTAGCTACGCAAATACATTTTCCCCAGCATGGATGAGAGGGGAAAGTCAGTTTATGGCATGGAATTTAAAAGTACGGGCACAAATTAGCTAGCCTTAGCCCTGAAGAAAGTTCAAGACAGTCATCATTTGAGGGCCTTAGGCAGCAACACACATAACGGAGGGCCCAGAGCTGACCTGGGCCATGCYTTTGATCTGCCTGGGCTAAAGGAAAGGATATGCAGCGTGCCCACTGGCTAAGCTGAATATATGTTCCCAGTAAAGGCATCATAACCCATCAGAACACACACATCTCCCRCCTGGGCTGCCAGTACCACCTCTCCACCAGCTCCAGACACACTGACCCATCAGACAACAGCAAGGAAGCAAACATTGCTTTCTGTGCAAACAGGAAGCAGTCGACATGGAGGCCAATTGATCATAAGGGYGTTTATGGAGATGATAGCAGAGAAGCAAGCAGGAGTAATGGAAAAATACATGGGTCAAAATTGAGGTGATATGGTAGAGTTTTAAAAGGCCACTGATGGTTTTTAAGTCAGCTGTCCCTGGAGCTAAAGATTATTTYACCCTTCTGACATCTGGTCAGCAGCAAAGCTACTCTTTCAAAACATACCTACTAGAAAAGAAAAATCAAATCCACAAGTGCGCTATTAGCCACTGATAGAGCAGTTCACCTAAAACGATGCCCATGGAAAAACAGTAACAGACTGAGCATGCATATGAAATAAAACCTGAAATCAGTTTATTCTAAARTTAATACACATAGCCAACAGAGATCACAGTTTAGCAGCAGCACAATTTGCCCTTACCTCTGGGGAAAGCCTCAAGAAAGCCTCCTTAAATAATAGTAAAAATTAAAAAAAAAAGCTTCAAAAACAAAGTAATACACTACAACAAGAACCTCAACAGGCAAAGAAGAAAAAAAAGTCTGCTCTGCTTATCTTCATAGGATTATAGGCAGCTGGAGACAATAGTTCAGAAGGGCCCGCACTTCTGATTCATCTCCAAGACTTGTGCATTTGGAAGCCCTACAATGACAGCACAGGGCACTGACTCACAATCCAGACCATTTAGCTGCAGCAGTTTGAGAGGCCACTGCCTGCAGCTGGGCTCCTCACCCCTCCAGCAGGTGGGCAGGCATCCCCCCACCCCAGCAGCAGAAAGGAGCTGTGAGGACTCCTCAACCACTGCGTTCACAGCTCACCTTATAAACCTGAAGTTGATGGCAATTAACACTAACACGCCATGCAATCCAACTGTTACTCTACCTCCRCTCCAGGCAGAGGAAGGTTACTGCTAAAGGACAGTGACATCTCAGCTCCACTCCTGAATCTAGAAAGCCTCATGAGTCAGAGCATTTAGCCACCAGCAATATTAGTTAATTTTCTGCTAATTTTAGCTCATGCTTAAGCCACAGCTCCCAACTCCCTGCAATGCCTTTCTAGGTGCCCAAAGCCACAACTATCCTATTCCTCAACTGCCAAAACATACATCTTCCCACCTGAGAGACTCTAATGCAGTTACACAAACCACATGCTGCAGAAATACATTTTTCAAATAAAAAGGCAACAACAGGAAGAAAACAAGGACTGCTTTATTCACCCTCACACTGTGTGCATATCTTAAAATAAGGAACAAAAGTTCAGTTGCATAGTTCCTGTATTTCAGGATCCACTCCAGGTCACGCAGAAGACAAGCTCACGTGCAGGGGGATGACCCACAGCCTGCTAGAACCGACTTTTACTCCACCGAGTAAAAGGAGAAGGAGAGGCAAAGGAAACAAACAGGCACACACATGCACACACTTCACACAATCCCATCAGAGTAAACTGGGAAAGCTTTTWAAAGTAAACACCCTCTACCCCGCAGAGCCCTCCTTGTATTCTCAGAAAGCCACACAGGCAGAATGCTTTTACTGGGATAACTGAGGAGTTCATTTTATAAGAAGAGTTTCCTCAGACTTAGTCAACCTTACCAGACTCCTCCTCCTACTCTCCCTATTCACACTAAGCTGTGAAAGGGGCTTCAGCCTCTCCAACCAATTAAGAACTAATTGAACTAACAGACTGGCACCATAAAGCCTCAGCAGTCAGAGACTGAAGACTCAGCTCAGAGGCCTACGCAATATCATAATATTTCATTTTATTTAACCTCATAACACTAAAAAAGTGGAAAGYAGTACTCACAGGGATCCAGTCCTGCAAAAATTTATCTTTATTCCAGTTCAAATCCACTGGGCTCAAAGGAACAGTACACACATTCTACAGTATGCATGCAACACAGAGCCTGCAGGAACAGAGCCAGGTTTTATTTATTTGTAAAGCAGCATGAGGAAGTTACACACACACTCTCTCTCAAAAACAGAGGTGTGTTAGCATGTCAAGTTARTGTACTTTATTTATTCAAGGAGACATCTTCATCCCTTTAAATGAATAAATGACAGACTATTAAGATGGATTTGTCTACAGTTGGCTGTAACCTAATCTTTTCTGCTTTAGATTCAGTATTTTTGTTATTGCTTGGCTGATAAACTAAGTCAATAAATTGTTGCAAAGAATTCTGTTTCTCAAAGACAGAAAACCTACAGCAAGTCTTTATGACAAACTTGCATCTTTCTACATTAYAGATAATAAACTTTGTGCCTAGTTGTACCAACAAGGTCTTGTAGCGACAGCTTTAAATGCTCCCAAAGCACTACTGCAAATAAAAAATGTGTAGAAGTATGCAACACTGACAATCTGGAACAGTCAGCAGCAAGAACATTTCACATGCATTCATACTTCCCATATCAAAATGTCTTCACTGCACACAATATGCTACCAACCCAGAAAAGGAACAGACACTTTGGATGAGAAATCCCTTAGCCATGCTCCAGTGGAACTGACATAGGGTGTAAAAGGGGTCAGGAGGATAGCCTGGTAAGGTAGGGAATGAAAGCAGCTGGCATCAAAGAGTCAGGACTGACAGACACTCTCCTGACAGACCTCAGGCAGAGCGCCCAAAGGAGCAAAACTACATTTCAGAAATCAAGGATTTTCTTTGGGGGTACAAAAGGAAGAGAGATGGAGGCTGGCAGAGGAGAACTGCTTTTGCATGCAGGCAATAAATGTGCTTTAACCAGCTGCAGGAAGTAAGGGACAAGACTGACCTGTAAAACAGCTGGTAGTGATTATTTGGAAAGAAATAATTTTGATACATAATTTCAGCCCTTAAAGTCTTCAGTCAAAACTCARAGCTAGTGTAGAAGAAAATATTCAATATTTTTACAGATGGGGATTATTTGGTGTAGAGTCAGCAATCCCAATGAGGAGTGTGAGGCCAGAGTAGCATTTAATTGAGGAGGAGTAAAACAGCTAGAAAGTGAGGGAAATTGCATGAACCTTTCCTTACAGAAGCTATAGTTATCACAGTATATCTACAGGGCAAAACTGCAAACGTAAACCCGATCAAAAGCTCAGCAGAACAAGCCCAGCATGAAAAGCATGGTTCATGGCAAAACTAACTCAAGATATCCTGAATCCCTCTGTAACTGTGCCTCTTTTTTGTCACACATTTCCAAGCAATTATCCTTGATAATTAAAAGCACTTAAGCGCTCACAGAATACCCTCTTAATGGCCACGCAGGAACTGAGTAATTTGACAGGCCTGACCCTGTAGAAGCAACCCCCAACTATTTCTACAGCAAGCAGTTAACACCAGTTCTTTCAGYGGCTTTCAGCACCAAGAAGTTTGCTGTAAAGCAGGGACCAGAAGGCAAACAGACTGGTGTGAACTGTGGAATCTCAAAAAGCTCGTTTCTCTCTCATGCGCAGTGCATGCCAAATCTTAAAATTCCTGCAGCATGCAGTTATGAAACTACAATAGAAGAGAAAAACAGATGGCTAAAGCCTTTATGAGGGGAAAAAAAAAAAAAAAAAAAAAAAAAAAAAAAGCAAGCATTACTTCATTTCCAAAAAAGAAGGCTATATATTTGAAAATATAGAACCTACTTCAGACCATACCTAATCAATACAAAAAGCAGGCAACTTGCCTCACAGAAGTAAAGCTTGTCTTCAGTTAAGGCAGTGTACAYGAAAAGTTTAACCCTTTTAGAACACTATGGCTTGTATTTTTATGCAAATTTTGTAAGTGGCATAGTTGCAAGATGAGAGGCATTAATATATTGTAAAAAGTAACACACTTCTTCATCCTCAACATAGTTGCTGAATGGCAGATCCTGTAGAAAAGCCTCTTAACATTTAATTTTTTCCAGTCCATTTAAGCAATTAACAGCTACATCCAGGTGAGCGGCTTCCTTGTGGAAAGAGAAACAGGTACAAAAGTATCCAACAGACAGCAACATACTAGGAACTTGGCAGCATCAACCTTGCAAGATTTAAGCCATTCTCAGTGGAAATCAAGCAACTGATACAGCAATATTACACTGAAGTTCCTGTTAGGCCCCTGAATTGTGAGGTATCACGCAAAATAAGGTGCATAAAAGCCATCCTAGAGAGTGCATGTGTTCTGTATTAGATGCTTCTTTGGCTCTACAGAACAGCTATCGTATCTTCAGGTCCAAGAAGTGATCTTACATCTAGAATTATTTCCCTGGTGAGTGTCCTCTGCTGAGCCTGCTCCTCACACAGGCCTCCAGCAGCTGAGACGCACGCCCCAGGGAACATGAGCGCGCCGTGCAGGGCTGGCAGCACTGCACGGTGGATCAACAGGAGCCCTGCTCCTCTCTAAGCCGACAGCTGCGCTGGCAGGAAACGTAAAGGCCTTGCAAACAGCACTAGATGCCAACACTCGGGCACCTGACTYGGGTCCACTGCGCTCACCTGCCGGAGACACCCAGTGCGCTCAGACCCCACACAGCAGCACCCTGCTCCAACAGCACAGATCAGCAGCAAATACGTTCCTCCCCACCCCACCAGGTACRTACTCAGGGGCGTAAGTAAAACACACAGAATGTTTTTTAGTCTCTATTCAATAGGTCTGCACTGAAAATAAGGACAAAATTCATTCTCTCCTACCACACACAGCCCTTCCAGGCCCAGACTGCAGTCACTGGCAAGGCTGAGTGGAAAATCCTGCACTGCCCCAGCTTACTCCAAGGGTAAGCAGAGGATGACAGATTCAAGCATTGCCAAGCCTTTCATAAATCAAGTGCTTATATGATTAATTCAAAGCATTACGTTTTCACAGTAGCAAGAGTCACTAATCCGTATCAAAGACCAAGACTACATTTATTTATTTTAAAAGAAAGGCTCTACATGAACTAACTGCTCAGTTTTTCAAAGGTACTGAGCAGCCACAATGATTACGTCTGGGTCAGTGGGAGCAGCTAGAATGCTACAGAAGTGACTTGGTTCCGTTAAATCACCTGAAAATAAGGTTTTTCTAACAAAACAGCAGTAACACTGGATATGCCATCACAACCTGTCCCACCAACAACCATCAACGAAAAGTATTCATTTGAGAGCAGCTGCCTTTAATCATTAATAATAGGGACAAGCATTAGAAATTATGGAGAGCAGAAAAAGCAAAGGGATTTGTGGCCTACGCTGGACAAATGCTGCTCTACCTACAGATAATCCTTTTAAAGAGTAAAACAGCAATAGCAGAGCGGTAGTGACTTCCCTACACAGCCGACATAGCTGCTGCTCTTGTTTCTGGAGTTATTTTGAACATCATGTAAAAAAAAAAAAAAAATGGTCAATACAATGTTCATAGGAGACAGAGTATTAAAACGTACCAGAAAGTCACCTAATTCTGCTAACCGCAGCTGATCAGTTTGGGAAAATATTTCAAACCATAAGTCAGTTTTTGAAGAGCTGGACAAATAAAAGCCTAGAAGAACATACCAGTTCATAACGCAGCCTGTTTTGGACATGGACAATCCTGCTCACGGACACTTTCCAGCTCAAGTGTGTTTACAACTGCATTGCCATTTATTTTAAAAGATGAATGGAGCATTCTTTTCCTACCAAAACACTGCATTGTTAAAATGCCAGTACATGAAAATAACTCAGTGCTTACTATATTTCTATCAAAACACACTTACAGTATGGAACTACCAGCATATGCTATAGCATCGCCACTTAATACATATATTAGAACTGCTTTCAGAAAGGAACAGGATATGCAGTTCATTTCTTCTGTTTTCATTTGTGCCAAATTCAGATACAAGTTTTAGAAATAAAGAAGTCACAGTGATTCTGTCAGCACATTCAGAATTGTATCTTCTCCCAAGTTAAAGGAAGGCTTAGTTAAATGTTATCAAAATATTAAATATTTTTTGCTTTGTTTCATAAACGATTTTCACTTACGGAAGAAACATGTGTTTTAGATTCATATTTATAGAACATTTTTGCTCTAAGGCTCTCCAGACAAGAGGAAGCAGAAAAAAAAAAGCCTATAATCAAATGACTGTGTGAATGATGTTTCTGCCTACTGTTTTCTTCTCCTAAAATTCATCTGTATTTCACCACAATACTGTTAATTCTTCATAACTAATACAAGCACCAATATTGGGTGTCTTTACATTCAAGCGTGTAAAATAAAGATTCAGAAGAACAACCTGCTTAAAAAAAAATAGTTGTTTGCATATTTGAGGTTTTGAAAGGCTATAGAGAGATTTTGCTAGGCCCTGTAGTTTATGATTAAACAATAGGGTAGTTGTTTCTGAGGGGAAAAAAAAAGGATTGTTCTTTATAAAACTTGTATGCAACTTTTTCTTAAATCAAATGAAAGGAAGTTGCAGATGCAATCTGAACACTCCCCTTTAACATTCATACTTTAACGCTGAAGCATTCTCTAAATTCACAAGTAAGGAGCGAATCAAACTGAAAATAAAAGGCACAATAGGGCAGTTTATGCAAATAAAACATGAAAAGTAATAAACAATTACTGAAATAGACCTCAAACAAAATTACTAGAGGGAAACTCTTTGGCCTAACAAGACAGTAGGTCACACAGGATAACCACGACAGTCTCTTTCAACCTGCAGAATGTTTTTATTTCTAGTTTACTCTACAAAATTATGTTCAACTTCCCAAATGATTTTTTTAATAACCTTTCAAAACAGTTTATGCAAGAAGATAACTCCTTAAATGTTTTTTCCTCTATCTTGACAGTTTACCTTTAAGACAGAGCAGCCAGCAGCCTTCTAGCATATTTCTTAAATTTCCAACCCTAAGAGATAGGATTTAACTTTGTAGAGACAATTACTCATAACCAGTGAAAGCATTCAATGCAAGTGCCAAACTTGCCAACAAGAAGATAAGCCAAGTATTAGAAAGGCAGCTGTAGTTTATAACATGGTAACTTGAACATTTCAGGTCTGGAAAGTACTTTCTCTGTAGTGACACCACTGACACAGAATCACGCTAATGTGAGGAATTAAGACAATAACATGAATCTTCCAAAGATATAAAATGGCACTTAAGTACCTGTATAATGGGGACCTTTGCTTGACTACTTAAAAGCCGTTCCTACCCCTCCTTCCACATAAAATGAACTTAACTAAATATGATGGGGAAGATCTGCCTGAGCAAGACCTATAGCATTAACTGCTAGCTGCTGTCTAGTCAGCTCCAAAGTCATCCAACTAGACCATTACAGCATGGAATTCCTGTCTGACCAAAATATCTTAAGACAATTCCCCAGGATCTGTCACTTGCCTCTTCCCATTCAAAGATGGGAAGAAAAAAGGCAAAGAAGGAGAAGGCACATTGCACCTTCAAGTTAAAAAAAAAWAAAACCAAAATGAAACTAGTATGTATCCCAGATTAAATAAATAAAATTTTCAAGGCTGGTCTCAAATGTGTCAGTCAATTAACAGTAACGTTAGCTGATAGCATTCAGCACGAAGAGTTGAGTTAGAAAATAACTCTGGGAAATATAAGCATTTTTGGAGAATGCTGAATCAAAGGCTCCGAGCAAATAAACACACTCTCCTGCGTGATAGCAGCAGCATCAACGAAGAGAGTCAGAGTACAAAACAAAGCCAACAAGTTCAAGATAAGTATGCATCATGAGTATCATCAAGAGACACAAGCACCCCACTCTGATCCTTTCACAAGGGACAGGGGCAAGAGTGAGGGGAGGAAAGACTAATATACACACACATGCACACACGCAATGGCCTTCTTTTTTCAGCATCAGCAACTTACTCCATCACCTATGCAGCAACATGAGACACTTACCATTTTTTGGTGCACTCGACCATCAGCTCCTGGTAAGAGGCCACAAACTGGAACTTGGATGCATGTTTTCCAACACGCTGCAGTCTTTTCCAAACTGAAGCCATGATGGTGAGAAGTATCAGTCCTATTACACAGTAGCAACTCTGGGAATACCAAAGTAGCTTTAAGAGTGTGTGTGCCCAACACTAGCAGATTTACATACAGATACAGTAAAAAGAATGCACAAGATGCTTGAAGGGATGTCTAGGATTCATAGTCCACTTCTGTCTTCACAGCAAATCCTAGTCCAGTTGAACAGCTCGTCACTGGCCAGGAGCAGCGCAGTACGAGTGGATGAGTTTAAAAAAAAAGACAGAAATGAAGTCCTCTCATGGAATCATCACTCCTCACATGCTAGGTGATGTGGAGACTGAGAAACTGGAAGACAAATCAGATGGGAGAGAAAACAGTGGTTAATATATTACATACTACAGTGCTGGAATTGCATGTGATTTTGTACCTTTCAAGCAACAACTACAAGAAGCCACAAACACCTACCCCTTTCCTGTTCCCTCCCGCCTGATCAATTAAATAAATAAATAAGAATGCAGCAGCAATTTCAGGAATGCAAACCACGAGTCTGTTTGGAAACATATCAGCATGTCCTTTTATCAGCACCATCATAATTGGCAACAACAACAAAAAAGGGCAGGTCAGGGCCACACTGAATCCTTACGAAGCATCTCCGGGAAGCATTGCAAAGGGGCTGAGGTGCTGCCAATATGCACCCAGAGGGAGGGACGCAGGGAGATGAATACAAGTTCTTTGTCTGCAAGCTGATGACAAAAGGTGTAACAGTTGTTTCCTCTCACTTCACGCCCCCCCCCCCGCCCATTTCTCTCTCCGAGGAGAAGGAACGGCCAAGCAGCATGCAAGGGAGGGGTAGCACTTGAATGTCTGCGCTGGGGCGAGGACCAGGATGAGAGAGGACGGGGCATTTCCTCAGCTCTGGCTGCCCAGACTTTCCCCTCGCTGCACGATGGTAAAATGGAAATGCCTCTCCCCACGCTGCGTAGAGAAACGCTCGTCAGGGAGAGCAGAAGCCCAGCCGGGTCTCCCACCTCCCAAGGCAAGCCGCATCTCCGCCGGGTGCGGGGGAAGAAGCCTCAGCACCAGGAGGCAAAGGGAAGCCAAAGGTTGCTGCCCCGGGCAGGAGGGCACGGCGGCGAGGCGGCAGCCCGGCTGCCCCCCACGGCGCACCCCGCTCCGCCGCGCCAGCCCAGCTCACCTCAGC
>NW_028186411.1:731431-813067 GCF_003343005.1 Rhea americana | reverse complement strand
GTTAAAAAAAAAAAAACTAAATTAAACATGAAAATAAGTAATACAGGCAGTGTGATGTCCCTTTGCTGATTTAGCTGGATAATAYGCTCTGTGAGCTTTGCACAGATGCTCGGTTTTAGACGTTCTGCACAGCTTCATGTAAAAACACCTGCAGGGGAAGGGGCTGGGGGCCCTGCCAGGCTCAGGAGCAACGAGGAGGGATGATTATTTTGGAACGTGGACTGGGAATTTCCCATAACTGCACTAGCTGAACATTTCACCTGCAATACAGTGCTGTTAATGGGGTGTCAATAGCCAGATCTAAACCCTTGGTGCTACGTTCCCACATGGATTTAAAACGAAATGGTGGCTTACTCCAGAGCATTTGAAGGCATAGGGAGAGAATGCCATGCTGTTTGTTGCTTATTAAGCTTTTGAAGGCTTTCCTTGCACCCATGCAGGAAGGTGTGGTAAGTCTTAAATCCCAGTAAGTMTTAGATCCCAGAGCACTTTTTGAAACAAGTGGATTCTATTGTCATGATAACCCAGCTATATTAGACCCCGTAGGACCCGTCAGCCAACTGAGCAAGCAACTAAGGCGGATATCAAGTGGAAGCGCAGGGAAATAAGGAATATAATGCAGTGAAGGCCTTCAAGCTGCTATGAAATTGAAGCCTCTGGGCTTTGCAGTCCTTCTCTGCACTCTTTCCCATGACTGACCGAATGGAGCCCAACTGATCGGCAGGCTGGGAAGCTCCTCGTCCCTGTCTTCTCCTGCTCTTCTCTGAGCTGCCTCTGTCTGTGCAGGCCCATCACAGGGGCAGCCAGTATTCACCGCCTGGAACGACAGCAGAGACAGCGTGGCCTCAAGCACAGCCACAGGATGAACTATGTTACTTTGGAGATAGTGAAGGTTTGGCTGTAAAAAAGGTCAGCACCACACCCCCTCAGTTGCTTGTGATAGGTGAGACTTCACTCCTTTCTCTCAAGACAGRTTCACTTACCTGAGCTGTGAGAGGGCATGCGTTTTCTGCCTATTTTGACCTGTCCTGGAAAAAAGCAGTAATTTTCATTCTAAAAGTGTTACACTGGAATGTGGAAGAAGTTTGATTTCTACTATATATGCAGATTTCCCCAGACACCATCTCTTAGTTCTCTCTCTTTTTTTTTTTTTTTTTTTTTTTTTTTTTTTTTTTTTTTAAGAGTTTGAGGATTTTGTGCATTCGTCTAAGACTTCTGGCCCAGTTTTGCAGCTGGTCTGCACACATAGTAAATCCAGCACACTTGGGGAAGACATCAGCTTTCTTTTCATGTGCAGATCACCTGCTCAGCTTTGGGAAATGAGGCCAGGATTTCCAGAGCACATTAGACTGACAAAGCTGGAGGGTACATATGCTGGGTCTTGACGTGGAAAATGCCAGCCAGAAATCTGGCAACTGTAGAGTGGATCAAACAACATTATTAAAAATTCCAGTGGCCCACAGGAGATTCTGGGTTCCGCTTACCAGGAAAATGTCAAGTAGTCACTTGCACTGATTTTATTTGAAAAGTTGTCTTTATTCTACATGTATTAGAAAGAGTTCATCAGTAAGCATCTCTTTGATTTAKCTTCTGAATACCATGTAGCATCCAGGATAATTCCTAAGATGTATCTTTGGCCAAGATTGCATTYTCCTCAAACTGAGACAGACATTTTCTGTCCCATGGAATAAACACAGAAGATGTAGTGGTTGTTCAGCAACTTGTGTTTCAAACATCATTATTTATTAACATTTTCCATTTCCCTCATGGCTTTTGGATTCAAATTACACCAGGCCTAAGAAGTACACAGTGCGTGGCTGCTTTTTGCTTCACTGGGAGGGGAGAATTTTAACTTAGGCAATGCMTATTGTTATGCTACAAGTTATCTACTTATTTTCAAAATTTTGAGAGTAGCAAGCTACAGCTCTTGCAATTTCAGGGAAGGCCTTAGGAGATTTGAAAGGGTGTGAGCTACTACTATGGAAAGAAGGGCGAGATCTTCAGCTGCACATGAGAAACTAGTAGTCACTGCAGTGCTCTTGAATTACTGGAGCAAGTCCTAAAGCAGAGCAGCTCAAAAGCCCTTTAAACTTGTGTTGGCCTCTCACAGCCCAAAGGGACCAACAATTAGTGGAAAAGGTTCAGCAAAGGCATGGCTGAAAAAAACTCATTCTCCCCACCCCTGGCCACAGCATTGTGGTGGAACAGCCGTGGAGAAATCCCTGTGTTGCCTTACCTGCTGGGTTGAAAACATCTCTTGCCTGGCCTTGCCACCTTTGAGGCTGGTTTGTGCCAGAGATGCAGCAGAAAGCCATAGTACAGCTGTAGAGCATGATTCAGGATCTAAGCCGAAATCTAGGGAAATGGTCACATTTTGATTTAATCCAGTATTACGAGCTTAACCATGAAAACAAGAACAAAACTAGTTAGACAAAGTGCCTGATACTCACTTTTAGGGTCAATAGCTGAATAAACAACTCTCACATGACTCCCAGAACAGTTCTCGTGATTATAAATAAAATGATTCATCCATCGTTTCATGTATGTGTCAAAGACCTGCTCTTCTGCAAATAGAAAATATAGCCATGTGATGAATAGGCGGATGCTTTTTTATTATTCAAAGATATATTAATATGTATGATACCATCTATTTAAACTGTATTCCTGCTTTTCATWAAGAGGGAAAGCTCAGGAAGGTATGTTTGTGTATTTCTGAGCGTGCTCTCATCTCTGACATCCTGGAAACAGCTTGGAGCAGGATGGCAAGAGCCACTCAAACTGAGAAGTCGACAGGGCTGACCAAGGAGTTCCCAAGGCAACTTCAACGGTTCTTCATAAGCAGCTGGTCCTACCAAGGACACCCTCAAAAAATATCCAAAAATACATGCTTCTGCTCTGCTGTTGGTCTTTTTCTTATCCTCTGCTGACAGTGAATAGCCAACCTCCCTCTCGATCTCCACAAAGAAACAATATTTGAGGKTTTTTTTCTGGATTTTGATTCCTGTTCCCTTCTGGAATAAAGAGGAGCTTTGTTGGTAGGTTACAAGCCTACTGGTCCAATTAGAAAGATGATCTGTGCTCTATTTATGTTATTCCCTGTTAAACTCTAAAGCTCTACCGACTCTCCCTTATCCTTCAACACCTCTTCATCAGCATGACTAAGGACAGGTTGTTCACCAATAAAGAAATGACCTTTGCTAGAAATAGCTATCATTATAAGTCTCCGTTTCCTTGTCCTTCTGTATATAAGTCTGCAGAAATGTCACCGAAGAAATCAACTAATTGGATTATGTCAAATTTGCAACAGCATTTAACTTCTTGAGGCAATGGGCTGTGCACATGAGGTTACCTTTTGCTACTACATTTCAAATCTTCCTTTATTTCTAGTTCCCATCAAAAGTTTGATCYCATGCTAACAAAGGTAATGGAGAATTTGCATTGACCGCGGTAGATTTGGGTGAAGTCCCATCTTCCTGTTCCCCAGTATGTCTCACTAGCTGATTTGTAAGGACCTATACAATATAGGTCCTGCCTTAAGACTCAGTTCTGTAGCAAAGTAATGCTCACCAAGCTTTGTGGCAGCACACTAGACTGATTGTTCTTTTTCTTTTGGTTCTTCACATATCAAGTCATTAACAGAAAACAATGATACGCTTAACACATCATAAAAATGTGCACAACAACAAAATCACAGTTTTTAATCCTCACTTCTTCCTTTGTTTCTTGTTTGTCACTRAAAAAATTCCACTCAGTTGTCTTTTCACATGATCTGTTGACACCCAGCAGCCACTTGGCATCAGAGGGAAGTGTTTGAAATACACACACACTCACTCACTCACGATATTTTTGGAGAGAGGTAAATGCTCCATTTTATTGTGCAGTGAAAGCTTCACTGAGACTGGCAGCTGAGAAAAAAGTGATTCCCACATGGCAGAATTAGATAGCCCAGTTACTATCCCAGCCTGTCATGGGAGCRTGTGACTTCAGCAATACCCCTGTTACTCTTAAGGAAGTAGCACTAAGAATAAAAACATCGCCAGTTTTGACTTCTTTATCCACTGACCTGTGCAACGTTTCTAGCCCAGGCCAGGTCCCAACGTGTCTGCCACCCCAAGGAGCAGCCTCACCCCAGCTCTGCAGCCAAGGGGTCATCTGCAGCAACAGGAGCTGGGTTAAAGCACCAGTATCTCCTTTTCACAGCCTGTTCATTGAAAGCCAAGAGGTCTGGTTAAAAAAAAGGGGGCAGGAGGGAGGGTGCAAGCCTTCCTCACTTGCCTTTCCTTTATCTTAGCCCTCTCGCCCTCTCCTCTGGCCAAAATTCTTCCTAAGCCACTCRACGTGAGGGGCATGTTGTATTTAGCTGCAGCCTAGGTCAAGGACAGGAGTCACATTCCTGAAATGCAGAAGCTCTAGAGCAGGAGTTCTGCTGCAGAGCTGAGACGAAAGACAGGGCGTTGGTGGTGGAGACCCACGCGCTGCAGCCAGCATCTCCCTCTTTGGCTTGGGAAAACTCTGGATTGGAACYGCTTTTTCTGAAGGACTTTGCCCAAGCCTATTTTTAATCGTTCTCCTGTTAGTGAGCCTGCAACAGTCCAAATGAGTTTTGTCACTCACCTTTTCATATCCTTGACGATAGTGTACATCTCATAGACAGCCCCAGTTTCTCTCTCAGGAAAAAAAAAAAAGCTCATACTTCATCTATAAATATCAATTCTTTCGATCCCTTATCATACTTAGTGCCTCCTGTACCTTTTCCAGTTCTTCCGTACCCTTCCTGTGTGGTCTCCCTAGCCTTTCTGCAAAGCATCATTATGCGTGTATAGGACATCCCGCAGCACTAATGAGGTAAAGAATGCCTTCGTCTTTCTCTCTCTCTATTTAAAAAACAAGAGCAACAACAAATTGCTTAGGAAATAATACAGCTGTTAAATTAATTTAAGATGACCTTCAGGAAAAATGGCCTTAATTCTCTTGAACTGTTTACCTTTTCACATTTTGATAATTTTCTCTTCCCTTTCCTCAATTCTGTTCAACTTTGGACATGGTCTTCTTTTTTAATGTTACTTTTTCATAACTTAATTGCTTGTTATGCAAACTACCACCAACATCCTACAAAGACAGTTGAGAGGCTCAAGCTTTAGACAAGATAAATAGAGTGAGAAACCTTTGGCAAGAATTTTTAAAAAAGAAAAAAAGTTTCAGATAGGTATGGCAACACAAGCGGAAAAGCAAGACCGCTTTTCCAGAGAGACAGAAAAAGAAGGTAAAGACCCTTTACGAAGAGTCAGGGCAGGAAAGCAGAAGTGGAGCAAGCTGAAGGAGTCTTGCTTCCTGCCTCCCAAACACATACAAAACTGGAGCTGATCATCATCAGCAGGTCAAACCTCTGATTAACCAGCAGTAGACGACTCACGGAGGCATCTAAGGATGCATCCAAGGCATCTAAGGATGGGGAGGGAAGGGAGGGAAAGTCGTACAGTCCATACATTCTTTTTACCGATATCCTATTTATCAGGAGAGGAGTAACTGGACATGCAATCAATCAGAATACTGTACCAGAAAAAAAGTTAACCCTTTTAATCTGTCTCCGCAGATTATGCAGGAAATTCCTCTTTGCCCAAACATTGTATTGTATGGTATCTTTAAAGAGATTCTAGTTTACTTTGCATCTGCACCATCAGCCATCGTCCACATCATATGATCAGAGCAGAGGCGTGTTTCCTTGGAGTAGGTATATTAAAAACACACAGRCCATTGTAGATCAGATCTGAGGCCCTCTTGGAAGCCTGTTTAAAGCAATTCCCTTGCAAACCTGAATTTCTACTAGACTAAATCTGTAGCCAGCAACTTGTAAGACAAAAATCCCAAATGTCATACAAGACCTTAGTGCCTGATTGAAAACATTTTTAAAAGTGCAGAGTCAGAATGCGTACATGTAGCGTGGCCTTAGTCCTGTGGCAGCCTGATAGTTAACTTATAGCAACTATAACTTACAGCAAAATTTTAGGTACTGAAAATGAGTCCCACCTATTCATACATGCAGAGAAATTCAAACATTTGTAGGCTTTGGTGGTGGGTGTTGGGGAGGTGTGAGAGGGTATGGAAGAGACTCAGCCTTGAAAAGACAAGCAATTAATTGTGTTGACAATCTGACTGCAAAGTTTTCTGCTCCAGCATTTACAGTCTCAGCAGCCACTCAGTTTAGAGAAATGATTCTAGTTAATCTGGAAATGAAATAAAATAATCACACCCAAGTTAYGTAACTCCAGACTTAGAAACTGCACTTCAGTATGTCCAGATTAACGTGTGTATTTAAATAGTATTCCCAGTTATTTTTAACCAAGTATATCACCTTAAATTGACATTGAGCAATACTATGTGGCTACACATGTCACTACCTACAGCTCATCTCCCCATCCATTTTCAAATCGTATATACTAAAGTCACAAAGTCAGAAAATGCAGGGGCAGTTGATCACAAAATCCTGCATGCAATAACACTCTTCATCAATATAAAATGATGCAAATTTACTTACCAGGTGCTCCACAGACTCTGCATCATCCCACTCAGAAAAGGTACCTTTCTCAAGTGGTCCCGGCGCTATGGTGAAGACAGCATTCTGGTCCATATGCTCTGGCAGAGGTGTGGGCTGAAATCTACCTGGTGATCCATCATTAAACACTTCCAATAAATAAACCAGCATTCCTTTATAACCCTAAACTCTGCCTACTGTTGGCAGCCCCAGCACCATCAAAAAAAGGTACAAATGCTAATTCAAGCAGCGCTGCTTTTACTTACGCAGCGCACCCAAGCCAGAGCAGGTGACCACTGTTCTTCAGCAGACCTGGGCAGACTCGCTGGCTACCCCAAACAACGCTTCGTCCGTTGGAAAGAGGTAAATGAAACACCTAAGGTAGTGGCCCAAGTTTTGCAGTGGTACTAACATCCAGCATAATTTAGGGACTGGGGAGTTGAAGCATGGTTAGGAGAAAAGTGTTGAGTTCACTATCAGTGGGACTTRGGACTCCTTCTGCCAGTCAGGTCACGGCAGCGCCTGGGCTTCGCCCCTCCTCAGAATCTTATTTTTGATAAATGCCTCTGCAGGACCTGGTGTAGGACATACGGCCTTACCAATAATATACCCCTATGGCAGACTCCTCAGTAAGTCCCTAACTCAGGGAATAAGTTGCTAGATTTTGGTATTTTTTAACCACAGTTTAGGGAAGGAGCATGATATTTTTTTCTCTGAAGCATTTTAGGAATCTTGTTGACTGTTTGCACGCTCTCAGAAGAGCGAATGCTTTGCCAGCTCTGTGCAGGGACAATCAAAAAACATAAATCTCCATTTTGAGCTATTTTCCCACTACTTCTGCATGACACAGCAGTACTTAAGTCCATCTTCAAGCACTAATTTTGAAACAAAAGATGTAAGGGCATAAATGGGTTTCTCTCCAGAGAAGCCRTAATTCTGGGAACCCAGCGGCTGTCATGCAACCCGGAGCAAGTGCCGGGAACAATCTGATGGCTCCGTTCAGAGATGTAACCTGATCGGGCAGCACAGATGCCTCCCTTTCACCTCTAATCAGAGCTCCAGAGTTCAGCAAAGGAGCAACCTACACAGCAGCAACAAAAGCCTGGTGAAGGCATCTYAGCCTCTTTCTTTCCGGCAAAAATTTCTGTATCACCTGCGCTAGCAAAAACTTTCTGTTTTGGGAAACAACAGATACATCAAGCACTCTTGCAGAGCCCAGGAGAAATGACAGTTAGGTGATGTTGAGAAGAAAGCGATCAGGGAGAGATTAGTCTGTCTGACAGCCTTTCTTCATGCTCTCTGCTGAAGAAGAACAAGAGTCCTTTCGTGTATATTGAGTTTACTCATAGCGGGAACCCGCTTCTGTCAGCGGGCCTGTAAGCGCCGCCGGTTTAGAGAAATGGGTGATCACTGCTCTCTGGCACCTGCCCTCTGTGTGCCTCTAAGAGCCAAAGTTTTCTAGCCGCCTGTTCTGCTGCATACCCGGCTCGTTTTATGTTGGAGCATCACATTTTGAATATAGCATTCAGGACACCTCCTGGGCTATCAGTTGAAAATTTTTCCCTTACTGATTACCACGCAGCACAGCTTTCTGGTTACCCTGCCCTGTCACAGGGTTTGGCAACGGAGAGCAGGCAAAGCCAAACCAGAGCTCTCACCGGGCTCAGGGGCTGTGCTCATGCAGAGCGCTGTCTGCAGGGGTTTGGCACCACCATCATTTCAGCTGACAGTTACTTGAAAGCCAACCCTGTTTCCACTGAAGCCTCAGTGCCAGACCATCTGCGCGAGTTTTGACAGCGGAGCAGCTCCCAAACAGGCAGGCCGGCAACTACGCAGGGGCCGGCAGGCTGTGAAAGTCTCAGGKTCGGGTGACGGAGAGCGGTAAGGGCGCAATCACCGGCTGTTGACAGGAGAAGGCAGCCCCAGTTCGTCCCTCCCACCGCCCTGCGGAGGAAACGGGCAGCACTGCCGGCTGCCAGGCGGCCGCCCGCTCAAAACGGCACGCCGGAGCTCGGCCCCCGCGTTGCGGCAGCCGTCCCGCGCGTGCTGGGCTGCTGCAGCTCGTGCAGAGACCGAAATCCCCGAGCTGGCACAGTTACGCTACCACTGCTCTCCCGAGAGTCTCTCCAGGTAGCAGATGCATATCACAGGCTGGCCATCCATCCTTCTCCCTCTCTAAGAYGTCCACGAGCTCAAAGCTCAGATACGAAGTTTGAGGTCTAGAGGTTTCACGTCCTTTCCTGATGCTGGTAAGATGCCTGGCACAAACGACAGTAATACGAATTTTCTCTCTGGATCCTGCTTTTCTTCACAGCACTCTGGCAACCCAAAGGTGACAGCAATCCAACCGAACTGGTGGCTTGTGCCTTTCCTGGGAAGCAGCAAAACCCGGGAAGCACCAGAAACGGTGTGTCRGGCCCGGCTGTGTCGCGGATAGGGGAAAGGATGGCGTAACTGAAGGGCTGGGGTGGCCCAGCAGGCCTTGCGGGCTCGGGCGCCTCTTCCCAGGCACCTCCGCGAGCTGCCGCCCTGCAGAGCAAGCCTCGTACCGCCCTGTACCACCACTCAGAAGATGACYGGTGCCCGGTAGCTTGCGGATAAGGGTGCCAAGTGTGGCTGCAATAGCGCCCGGGAGCTGGCCTTGGACGGCGTGGGGAAGACAGCAGAACGGGCCCGCTCGTGTCCTCTGGCGCGCGGGAGGAGTGGGTGGTCCCAGCCAAGCACGTCAACGAACGTGCAGAGAAGCAGTTTGATCGAGGCTCCGAAGGTTGCATCCATCGCTGGCTCTGCCAGGGGTTTATGCAACCCCTCAGCTATCTCTGCAACAAAAGAGTAACACTGCTTACCTACCTTTAAAAGYAGGATTAAAATACTTACACACTTCGTGATGGCCCCAGATAGGCTACAGTCAAGAGCAAGGGTAAGACCTGCACTCCAGGTTTTGTGATTTCCAGCACAGTTCCATGTTCCACAGTTCCAGGCTAAAAGTCATTTTGCCGGGGAAGGAACAATTGCTGAACCAATACAGCTGTGCATTTGCCTGTGAGCTTTTTCCACAAGTAGCCAGGATACAAGTGGATATTCTCAGACTGGTGAAGGGCACCTCCCTGCTCGCAGGATTTTTCCTTTAGCAACCTTCTCGTTGAGAGGGCAAACTGCAAAGGGGGTACAAAGGTTCGACTCATAGTTACATGCACCTATTACTTATTTAAAGCATCGACAAAACTACTTATTTTCCCTCTCATCTATAGGATAGGGAAAGCAAATCTTCTCACCCRAAAGATCAACCTGAAGCAGAGTAACGAAACCAGACATGAAAAGTTTGGCAAATTTTTAAGGAACCAAACAAAGAGGTTCTGGCATCCACAGTCCTAATAGCTGTAAAAACGCTTCAGCTTGCTTGACCCACAGCATCAGACACTGTTGACCTCGTTGCTTGCCGCAAAATCATGATGCATTCCTCAGGGCATGGCAGCATCACCTCCGCGAGACTAAAATAAAACCCACAAAAAGGTTTTATGTAACACCAAAGCAATAAGATCTCTAATGTAGTTTTCTACCAAGAACAAGAGCCAAAAACAGCTTAAATTCATTAGCTAATGGCCTGTGACAACGCAGGACAAAGACAATTATTATGCACATCTCCCAGTTGATTGTTTTGGCATAAAGAAAATCCAACAAATTATTGTTCTCCCACATTAATGTACCATAAAGGATTACTAGYATATCTTTTTAGAAAAAACCTATCCCTTTCAAAAGGCAGACTAATGCTAGATAAATTTGATTTTTATAGATGAAAGCTTAGTGGAAAAAATCAAGATTTTATTATAGTCACAGACAATCACATTATACTTTTATATGATATGAAGACTTCACTACTGAATCAGTAAATTGATCTTGGGAAATTTTTTCTCCTGAAGACTTAACAATTCCCTGAGCATCTCTTACTGTATCTCAAATACTTAGCCTGGGATGCAATAGCCAGAGGCATTTTTAATATCTGCTTTTATTTATAGAAAATCAGAAAATACATGTCCTATGGAGTCTTTAAAATGAGTGAAAGCTGCTTACGTCTCTAAATAGTAGCTGTGGGTACATTTCTTTCATCTGAAATGGGAAAGAAGTGAGATTTACTGTGCACCTGGAATAGCAACAAATATTTAATTTCTGTGTCATTAACACAATTTGACGTTCCATCAAGCTTTAGTATAGGAAAATCATAATTTTGCCAAAGGAAACCCACCAAGGTGCCTGGCCGCTCGCACTGAACAGGGCCATGGCTTTTTCTTAGGTATGGTGACAATGAGGTTTTCTGAAGCTGTGGTTGCTTCTCCTGTGCTSACCCCTTGCCAGCAAGGTGCTGGCTATCTCCATCGACAGAGACTTCTCCCAAAAGACATTCTYCCAGAGACGTTCTTCCACGCTGGCTATTGCAGCAATACCATCGATTTGGAGTTACAGYTGGATACTGTAAATAAATTGTTTTGTTTTCACTTTCCCCAGGCTTGCATTCAAAGTGGTTTCCCAGTGCCTGGCAAAGAGCAGGCACTGTGATTTTTCACATGAAAATCCTTAAAAGTAGGGCACAGGACTGGCCACGCACAGCGCAGCAGCCCAATATATCTGCTCCGGCACATCCAGATGGCAAAAGACACTGCTTTGTCTTCTTGACTAGGCTGGGAGATGGCAACACCCGTGTATCAAAGGTGAAAGAGTCCTCTAGTGATAAGTGCTGGCCAGAAAGGCTCCTTCCACGTGGGCTTTGTAATCCATCCCGCATCCATCCTGGAACGGACAGGGCCGAGGGCGGATTTTAGCCTCCCAGCATGCTGCAGGTGCGCAACGACACCTTATTCTGCAGGTGCTGAGGCGTCTGCTCAAAGGTTTTACCATGTTGTTCCCCTGCTTCCACAGGACGTTTCCTCTTTGCAGCTGACATACATAATCTAAGCCACTGAGACTGTAATAAAATGTGCAATATGGAGTGTGTGTGTGTCTGTGTGCGGAGTGTTACAAATTATGAAATTTAATGTCATTTTGTAGAAGTCATGAAAACTCTAATTCCCAGTAACCCCYCCAGAGATTCAGGGTAAGTTCATACACTAAAATGTCAAAACCATAAAACCTCTGATTTTCCACTACTTACTCTGCGTTGCAGTGAGGCAGTTATTACATGACATTTCATAAATACAGTGACTCAGAAATCATCAGTATGCTGAGTAACAAGCTTGCCGTGACAATGCAGTGCTTTACATTTTAAACCACTGGTTTTCACAGAGCACTTGCACTGCCTAGCTTAAATACTACAAATAAAAATGAGCTCTGGGGAAGAAGCGCCGTTGCTGGGGTTTGTGTTTCGTTTTTCTTAAAGGGGAGGACTGTTGCTAACAGGAAAGCCAGAGCTGTAGTGACARGCAGTAGCAGACGCGGGTTTCCGAACAGCAGGGACAAAGGAGGCAGGTATGTCCTGCTGCCCCTGCAGGAGGGAGAGCTTCCAAGAGAGCATCACATTCGGGAGACTAATATTTTGCCTCCTCCCTTTTTTTTTTTTTTATTTCCTTTTTGTAAAAACACTCAGTGGATTTTTTTGCCTTTTTTGGATATTAACATGCAACCGGTTATAAATTGTGAGTTGCTGCACTGGATAATTTCCCTTCAAGAATGCCAAGCAGGTCCTGCGTTGTGTCAGCCCACGTGAGAGCACAGCAACTAACATCATCTAGGGCATTTTTTTTAGCAACAATTTGCACACAGTTGCTCAGCAGGGAGGCTGGAGCAAACTTTTTGCTGTTTGGCAGAGGAGAAAGAAGAGCTAATTAAGAGCAAGATTTAAAAAACAAAATAAAAAAAATAAGTAGTTTGAACGGAAGTTTGAACTTTCATTTCAAATGTGCATGTAGATACAGTACATACCATGCAGTAGCACTGTCTCCATTGCTGTAGTTTACTGTCCATCAACACATCCAATATAGAGCTTAGCTGCACAAGGTTTCAATGATGTAGAAATGCTCTTTTCCCTTTTGTTTTTCATGGGATAAAGTTTTTGCAAAAGAGCTACCTCACATTGAGAAAAGATGTAATTATTAACAATATTTTAACATCCACCTACATAAGCCTACAAAACATAATTAAGCCAACCTACATAATTAAGGCATAAGCCTTATTTTCCAATAGTGCCTGCAATTTTTCAAGGTCTATGTTTGACAATTTACAGTAAGAAGAAAAAAAAAGCTTACTCAAAGATCAAATATCCAAATTCCTAGTCCTCATTTTTCTCTTCTGTTTCACCCTTCACTCTTTCTCCATCAAGCATCAGAGGTCTCAGTTGGTGTCAKTTGGTGCAAATGAACTTCTGACTGCGTAAAACCACAACCTACCTAAGCACCAATCAAAATAATTCATGAGCGTGATTTTTGTACCTTCACCCTCCCCTTCTCAGGGCCCTACGAATTTTCATGGGATCTTGCTAAGGAACCATTTTGATTTGCTTGTTTGTGTAAAAATAATCCACGTTCCCTTGACATGTTGAGAACACAACATGCCAGAAATAACTTACATACTTTCGAAGGTCTTTCTGATTATGAAAGTCTAGCACACTACTCACTTTATCAAGAGGGCTGAAACAAGGAACTCAGAAAAGCCTGTCCAATGACTGACCTAGTTAATTTGCAAGACTAGCTCATCAAATTAACAGACTGGCTAAGTCTCACAAGAAACAATTGCTGTCTTATGCAAAAGATGCAATGTACTCTTCTGGAAAAGGAAATTTCACATCTCTTAGCTAATCATCACAAACTCCTTCCAGACGCTTTTTATTTGGACATGCTCCACGCTACCCTTTTCCAAGCCAGGATTTTTCTGGCTGACACAAGCCACCGAGAGATCCATCTCCTCTCCCATCTCTGCTTTTCCAACCCCAGCCAGGCCTGGGTGGCTAAGCAGAAGCTTAGAAAGGAATGGCATTAATGTCCTAAGATGTGGTGGTATATATTGGAGAAGAGCATTGCCAAAGGACTGCCACGTCTCCAGGATTGAAATGGTTTCAGCTAGCTCTCTTTCATCTGTACCTTGTGTAGCACAACRCAGGGAGAGGTCTCTCTGAAGATTTATCAAAATCTCAGGATTTTGCAGTGCACTGTCACTGCATTGTGGCGCAGGAAGGACAGCACACGTTATTGATGAAGGGAGTGCATTCAATAGCACCCGAACTGATGAAAATCAACCTGGCTCCCAAAGGGGAGGCTTCTGCTCAGCACCCTTGCCGAAAGCAGACGTACAAGACTGGCTCCCTGTCTCAGGAAGAGCATCAGCAGCCGACCTGCAGCCAGCTAAGAAGCACATGCCTCGGGAGATACTTGGAAGGACTGCTTTGCCAAAGCCCCAGGTCTGCGGCTAGTTGATAACACCAAGTAATACGTGCCACAGAGGGGACTGGTCTGCAGGTAGGCAGAATAGAGCCTGTCAAAGCAGGGACATGTTCCTTGGGCAGCCTCGGTCTGTCCGTGGGGCTATCAAAGAGGCGATGACAAAGGAAGACCACATCTTCACCTGGCACAAACCAAGGAGAGTTTCTTTCACCTGGAAAGCTTTTTCTTCTTCTGCCAACCTCAAACGACGAGAAAACCCCTCAGCCAGGGCTTTCAGAAGCAYTGCTATTAACTTCCCATGGCCAAGCACCCACCCAGCCACTGGGATCACACACCTGCCCAGGGTCTCTCAGAGAAGGATGGGCGCACAGATSCCTATGGAAATCCTGAGCTTCTAAAAATCCTTGATGCTGAGAGGGAGCAAAGCAYCTGCACAGCAACGAATTTTACAGCCAGCTCCTGCTTCCGTTATCCCGTGCTCGCTGTCAYGAGCTGCCCGGGCCCCACACTCGGCCCCTCTCTGCACAACAGCAGGCTGCACTGGCACGGCTGCCCAGACACTGCTGTGGGCACAGAGATGGTATTTGCTGGTCCACCCACTTATATCTTTCCACTACATGGAAAATAAGCCCTCCTTGCTCATCTGTTTTTTTGACTGAAAAGATCTTGAATTCAATTAGATTCTAAGAGGCCTTTGGTTTTMGCAGTACAGACTGGATGCTTTAAAAGCCACAAAGAAAAAGTGTTTAGGTTAAGAATGCTCTTGTGATAAAAGTATTGGAAGTCCTTCAGTGCGTGTTTAGAAAAAATAATTTTCATTTAAATGCTGGCAGAACTYCAACAATTTGATTTTAATTTTGAAGTGTTGAAAATACCCTCAGATGATTTCTGTAGCGTTCCAAACTCAACAGTGATCATAGAAAGCAAGTCACTTTAAAATCGAGTTGACTGCAGAGTTGAAACGCATCTCCACATTTCTAAGAAAACCCAAAGGGCCCCATACTTCTAAGTCTCTCCATGACAGATCTTCTCACAAGCAGTTTTCCACAAGGCAAGCATACAGAAGGGGGACCGTATTTTTCCCAAGCAAATGGAGCATGCCCTTTGAGAAAGCTTCCAGTATTCTCATACGCCATGCTCATCCGAGTGATTTACTATTTGGACTTTGGTACTGAGTACGCTGCTTTAAAACCTGTTCCAAATCAGACTTGGAACCAGTTTTAAATTGCTTCTAAAGGAAGTTAYGACCACACAGTAATTATAAGATGCTTAATCAACAATACATGTTCTACAGTATGTATGGTCCAAGTTTCATCAGTAGCATGACTATTTTATACTAGGATTTGGTCTTGCCATTAGGAACTAGGGTAGACTGTTACGAAGCCCCGAGCACATTTGCCCCAATGCTATGTTTCTATTTCATCACTGTCTATGACTTTCTGGCTTAAATGAACCCTCAAAAGACATTCAAAAATCAGAAAGATTGCTGTTTTRGGGTCAAAGTCTGACCTAATTTCCAGTGAAAACAGTATACTGGTCCAAATTTTCTCAAATTCAGGTCTAGGTTTACTGAAGGTTCAGCTCAGTGAACTTGGCTCAAGTATACACAGCTGGTTCTTCAAAGAAGCCAAGTAAAATTGGSTCTTCAATTCATCTCAGACCAGTTAACAAACTGCCAGGTAGACAGGTCTCAGGAGGTTTCCTTAGCAGAGGATTCACTAGCAGAACCACTTGTAACATGATGTGCCCCAAGTGAGCAAGATGAGATGTTGCAACTAKCTGCAGCCAGCTGCTCTTGCCTCATGTTGGTCGCAAGGGACAGATTCTGCAAGAGATTTTGCTAGGAAAGCTAGTTTCCATTTAAAAAGAAAGAAAAAGAAAAGTACATCTCAGCACAGTTTTGAATGGTCTCCTTTGGTAACTGACACAGTTAAGGGGCCCCAATACTACAAGGAGTCTCACCTCAGTAACTTTCCTCAAGGAAAAAGGAAGTAAAGAAATGCAGTTTGTTGTGTGACATGTGGACACTGCCTGGACCAGCCAGCAGCTCCACTCAMAGTGCTCGTGGCCAAGCACAGCAGTGAGAGCAGCCAGCAGGGATTTTGCACAGTCGGATAACGTAGGAGATAGCGACTTTCCAGCACTGTCCAAAACACAGCGGTGCAGACTCTGCCCGAGCCTGTCCTGAAGGCGATCTAGAGAGACATCCTCCTGCGAAGGCAGCTGGGGAACCCAAGACATGTTCCTCAGCCCTCACTACCCTCTTTTTAAAAAAAAAAAAAATCTCCCCTTTCATACACTCCTTCCCTATGGAGAGAAATGTCAGCATGGGGAGCTGAGCTTGGATATCCATTTCGACAGTGTGTGTATTATTCATAGCTGAGAATCACAATCTTTCCCAGCTTAGATTTTAAGGAAAATAAAGATCAGGAAAATATAAGAAGTTACAAACTCTCATATAAAGAGGCATGTTTTTGCAGAACTAAAACACAGCTGTGGGTATGGACTCAAAACTTTTTCCCGGGGTGCCTAAGGGTGCAGGAGTTGGGTGCTGCATGTACTCAGTAGTCCTAAATCAGTGTTTCTCTGCTGAGGTCAATCTGACTTGTATCCACAGCTCTGCAATATGGCTTTGCATTTTAGGTGGGGAAACATGAAGCTAACCTTGGTGAAACCAATCTAGCCTTCTGCTGCTGTCAAGGCTGAAAGATCTCTGAGAAAGCAAACTTCTGTAGAACTCTTCTAGCTCAAAAATCTCTATAATTTTCATGATAACAGCAGATTTTTTTTATTTATTTTCTTTTTAAGTGAGCCATGATTGCATGCCTCAATTGCTTGATGCTCATCACGAGAAACCACAGACAGGCCTTACTTTGAGGAAAGGAGCTGATCCTTTGAAAAGTAAGGTCAATATATGCATTGATAAAAGGCACACAAAAATTGATATCCACAAAATCCTTGATTGGTTTCAACTAGATTTACAAAACGCAGTCAAGGAGGCTTGCTTTGTTAAATATAGCTTTTATTTTTTAATCTCACTGTATCATTCTCCAGATTTAGAATTTATCCTACCTTACTGTTCCCAACAGTAGTTTTCATTCTTTCAAAGTAATATTCTTATCACTATTAACCTATAAACATTCACTTTTAATCAACATTTCTATTTGGAAGTAACTAAGAAATTGAAGGTAAGTCAGTTCTTTGTTGAATTGACTACTGTACTAGATCCAGTGTGTTAATCTTGATGCACGTGGTGTGGGGAGGCAAGCAGAGAGGGTTGTTGTGTCCTTTTCTGCCTTTTTTCCCCCCTCTGTGCCCAGCATATGTGGTAAGGCAACAGCAATAAATCAGAGCAAAGGAAATAAAGTACTAAGGCTTTAGGGAACATGTGTTTTAGAAGAAAAACTTGGCTTGCCACTAAAAGCAGTATTGCCTTATAACGGATGTTTAAAACACAGATGTAAAAGAAACAGACATAAATAATCCAGCAACTCACAGGTCTGCGCAGTTTTCAAATAATCCTGCGAGCCAGCCTGTCTTCTCGGTTCTTTCGGGCATGGACAAACAGGCATCACGCTTTAGAAGAGCAACAGCGGAGAGGCCGCGGTGCATCCCACCTCCAAGGAATACTGCAACAGAACAGGTTGCAAACAAAGGAGCAAAGAATTAAAATCAATGCAGGCAATTGGCATGTTGTCTACAGGATCGGGGCTCTCCTGCTGCCGTTGACAGCCTTAGTGCAAATCAATGTCTGCCAGAGACTGCAGCTGGAGGAACAATTTGTCTTCCCGGAGATCCATACATCTCTCACCCCATCGTGGTAGTGCAGCAGTTTTCACACACCAAGAGGGGACACTGCTGAGGCTGCACTCCTGACCTTGGGTAGGCAGGAGCATTATGCAACAGCAGAGAAATCACTTTGGAGTACATTTTCTACAGTATTTAGGTGCCTAGCCAGGAAGAGAGGTGCCTAGTGGGCACCTTCACGGCGCCACCTTGTCCAAAGCCTCGAGGCAGGTGAGATTCTTCAGTCTCAGTCCCTTAAATGGGAATTTTCTTCCTCTCCCCTTCCAATCTACTTAGAAACTTTTGAAYGACATTAAGATCCTCTTTGTATCTCATTCACCTAAACGCCTCTGAAAAAGCTTTGAGGTTTCATGTGCTACCCCTCCTCTCATAGGCAGTTGTCCATGGGTCTCTCACCCAGGCCCTCTCTAGGCTGGTGGCCAACGGCCAGCACTGGGCAGAGCAGGACTAAGGGCAAGAAAGCAATCCAGGGTGCTAGCAGAACGTGAGGAATCCCAGGAGGATGAAACGGCTCCGGTTTGTCTGTCTTGTGCCTCTTAACATTTTAGGATAAATAGCCTCTATTTCATTTAATGCAATTGCTTTGCCACCGCCCACGTACTTGAGGCCAGATAGTCCAGTGTCAAATGTGCCCTATGTATGCTTTGCTCACGATGCTGGTCCACCTCCCCGAATCTTCACCTTCTCCCTTCCTTTACCTGCTCCCAGCTTACACAAAAATGAAATCCAGATGCTAAGAATTGAGCTGTGACCTGGGTCACCAAAAAGGGAACCAAGAAAGTATGTCTTGGAGTGATTATTCAGGTTAGATCTCTGATGAGTCCTTCTTATAAGCAGCAGGGAGAGAAACGGAGCCGGCAGCAGAAAGCGCCAAGGAGCGAGGAAAGTGGAGCCACATCTCTGCAAGAGCCAGCTGGGGAGGCATGGGTGGGAGCCAGGACATCCAGGCACCAGCACCCTGCCTCCAGAGTGGGGCTTTGATTGGGGTGCGCTGCAGGCTGCATGAAATAGGTGGAGAATTGCAGGGCACGCGAGAGCCAAAACTCTTCGTATCCTGCAACGGTCAAGCTTGGGAACAGGCAGGCCGGCCGCTCTTGCAGGGGACGCCTGTGCAACATGCGATTTGGGTTGGCAGCTTGGGAATTAGCAGGCATCAGTCTTGCAAACTGCAGGCTCTGCTGGCACTCGCGAGCACTGATAACCCAAGAAATCTCACAGGGAGCTCCCCCACCTGGATGAGCTCTCAGAGCTTCAGCAAATAAAATCAAAGAGAAATCAGTTCTGGGCAGAAATGGAAGGACCTTGGGCAGGACGAGGCACTAATGAGCAGGGAAGACATGGAGCAATGCAGAGCAGCTGGCCTGCAGCATTAAGCAGGATCCCAATATTGCCGGTGACCAAGGATATGTGAATGAGGCCTCCAAAATCCTGTCATTATTTTACCAAAAAAAAAAAAAAAAAAAAAAAACCCACAACAAAACAATCAGTCCAATCAATGTGGGGTTTCTCATTCATTTCTTTCTGGTTCCTGAGTCTGTAGAGACTATTTGGGTCACATTTTCCTTTTTTTCCCCCTCAGTATGAAAGAGAGAAATGTACTTTTTAATATTGTATTCTAATCGAAACTAGAAGTTCCTTGTTGTTCTTTATTTCCAGACCCAGGCCTCTCAGGACAGCTGTAAGTTTTGTCAATTCATGAGAAATTGGAGAATAGGCAATATTGGAATTTCAGGGGTGGATAATCATGGGTAAACTCAATACAGTCTTTTTATAAGCCAGCCAAGGCTGAATTATTGTGAAAACAAGAAATCAATTTTTAAACAATAAAAAAAAGGCTGTACAAACCAATCTATTCTGAGTCTTTAAAGAACACAGCTAGGTTACTCAAAAACAACATGTTCTATGAAAAGCTCCAGCCCACTCTAGTTTGATTTTCTCCCTTAAAATGCAGAAAAAGTTTCCATTTCTTASAGCAGCCAGTGCTGCATTAGACATCAGGGTGGCTCACTGACACAGTAAGTGTGCATGCCTCTTGCTGCAAGGAAAACATATTACACTGAACATTCACAGGAGAACACTTCATGACAGCCATGCATGCAACTTCTACCTAGTCTCAGTCAAAGGGAAGAAKATAGTAGGAATACTCCACTACTACAGTTGCTCTCGGCTGAGATCTAACAAGCAAACGCTCTCTTGAAGCTTGCACCAAGAGTAATACGTGCTAGGAAGCTATCAAGGCTGTGCCTCCCGTACTGCGTGYGTTTCTCCTATGGCACTGGCACACGTAGCCAGAAGAAGACCAGGCCAGAGCTCTGGGTGCTGCCGACCACCGGAGCCACCCGCAGTCGTGATCTGAGAGTAGCCAGGACCACCTGGTCTTTGTGATGCTAACGAGGAATAATCTGTAATGCCATGCAAGAACTACGCAGACACACGAATGTTGCAACAAATGCTTCCCCCCKCAACACATCCCTGGCCACTGTGCTCCATCTCCTGCACTGGAGCTCACAAACTGGGTCAGGGTAATCTCCAGCGAGTCAGCTAAGCTCACTTTCTGCCTGCTCTGCATTTTCTGCAGCAGAGCAGAACACAGGGAACGGGGTCAGGATCTGGCCCCATACATGCATAGTTTTAAAGATTATCATTCAGCAGAAGCTATTGTGAGGAGGAAAAAATGCTGATCCCAGAGCTTGAGTTATTTMTCTGACCCCAAGTGCTTTAAAAACATAATATTTTATTTGGCCAGTTACATGAAACATGTGGTAGAGCCTTCATTTTTGGAACATTTGTCCTAGAACACAAAAAGAACTGAATTTATACTCTGCTTTTCTCTGCTATRCACATCCCTGCACCCACACAAGCTGTTCTCACTTGAATTTTTAAGTTCTGAATGCATTTCATAACTAAATTTACTCTGCATAGATAACATCAAGGTCCCAATCGAAGACTAACACCATGATCTTCTAGGTGGGGGACAAATAGAAGAATGCTCCCATAAAAAGTTTATTCTCCAAATAAAATGAGAACATTCAAGATGAACGGTTATTTAAAAGAGAGAGAGAGAGAGAGAAAGATAAAAAAAGCAGCAGGTTCACAACAGACTGGAATGAYAGAAAACACTCTGCTGACTCCTCCTCTATTTAGTCGCTGCAGGAGAATTTAAATGTTTAACAATCTTAGATCCCTTACTTGACTACAAGGCTGATAGATTAATTTATAGCAACAGTTTTTTTTTAGGAGAGCTTTGTCTTCAGAGTTCCAGTTCCAAATCTGACACAAATTCAGCCCCTAGGTGTGGCCTTCCCCCTGTTAAAAAARGGAGAGGATGATTCATTCCCCTCCCAGAAATCCTGGGAGCATGAACGACCTCAAGGAACACTTGCAGCAGAGTTGGAAGGTGAGAGACATTATACCAAATAGGAGGTTTATATCATTATATCAAACAGCAGAAGAGTTGCCTGCAAACCTCTGTCTGCTGTTTTCCTCGGCTTGAACCACTCCTCACCTCAGTCACTGCAGGACCTACAATTCACCTTCTCCTTTTCCCCTATTGACCCGCCGGCCAGTCCCGAGCTGCTTTTGCCCATGAGGAATASGCAAGCTTGCTGCAGGCAGCCTCTTGGCAGCTCTGTGCACTGCAATCAGCAAATCAATTGCCCTGATTAGTGGGTTTGCTAATCAGGCAATCAGCAACGCCCCAGTGAGCGCCGTGCCTGTGACCCAGCTGAAGGCCTGCTGCTGTTCAGCAGCTGGCGCTTGGCACGGGGCAGGCAGTGAGTCAGCCTCCCGGGAGCCTTTGGAGATGCCTTCCCCTGATTTATATCTGCAAGCGACTCATTGTGTTCGGACCGTATTGTTGGCGTCCCAGCTACGCTGTAAAAATCTGGAATTAATAAACCCCACTTTCAGATAACAGCAGCTCTTTCTAGGGCTTTGTAACCAAGGCGAGGCTCACTCCCATCCTGCCTGCTGGCGTGGCTCTTCTTTTTATATTGAAAAACCCTGTAATCACATACAGAAGTGACCCCAGGGAAAGCCTGGCTTCCCCATTCCTAGCTCTAGGCCAGAACTGGGGTCACAAGTAGCCTGCTGCCTTCGTGCTTCCCCTCCTCCTGCCCCACAGCTCTGCAGGAGAGCCCCCACTGGCAGCGGCTGCGGGGCCCATGTCCTCCAGCCCGCATCCCTCCTCCTGAGCGTGCGAGAAGCCTCCTGCACTGGCCGCTTTGGCTCCCTCCGAGAAAGGAGGGAATCTGAAATGGAGACTTGAGTACTGCAGGCCAGTGCTGTAACTGCTAGGCTGCYGTACAAGAGGCACAGGCTGGCACCATCCCTTCCACTCTGGTGGCCATCTTAAAATCAAAGAGCCTCCAGTGCTTTGCAAGGGGCTTACACCCGGCYCAGTGCAGCAATGGGTTCTGCGGGGAATTTAGGAAGCAACCTCCAACGCTGGGGCACTTCAGCAGGAGCAAGGCGGTTGGGTATTTAGACCCAGAGAACTTGAGACATGCCTGAAGCAGACCTATAAGTGCCCCTGATGGGTGCAGAAGGATCCTCTCCTTCCCACCCCACAAAAACAAAAAAAAAGTGACCAGATGTTGCAGTCCCTTGAATCCAGGGGAATCTGTGAAATGTTACCTTAGCTCTAGCTAACAGAAATCTTCCTGTGGCAAAGCAGATCCCTCCTGAGAGAGCTATTAGGCATACGGACTCCAGCTCCTGTGAGGGCACCTGTCTCAGGGTACTTCTCTTCATGTAGGCATGGCCTAAATCTGTTTCAGGTCTAGCTCTTAATCTCTGTGCCTCAGGCCTTCAGCTGCAAGATGGGGCAAGTTTTCTTTTTCCTTCTCATTCCTGCAAGGAAGGGAAAGAAGAGGCAAGCTCTTCCCTCCTGATACGTTCTGTAAAGCCAYAGTGGACAGACAGGAAAGAGGCTTTAAGGAGGTGGAGCAATTGAGGATGGCTTTGTCCACCCTCTGGACACTCACCCGTCTCCTTTCCAGTCCTCTGCCACCTATCGTTGGCCTTGGTGACGTTGGGCTTTCCTCCTCCTCGCAGGAGGAGGCTCCTCCTGCAGCCCTTGGAGCACCTTTCCTTGCAATGTCAATGGGCTCATGGCAGTCAAGCCAGCAGCTGTCCTTGCTTTGCTCAGGCATAAACTGCGTTGTAAACTGCTTAAGGAAGGGCTGTTATTTTGCAAGGCACCAAGTTCATTTATGGAGCTGTATAAATAATAAGACTGTCTCTATCACATGGGTTATGCACCACTAAGCAGCTGCCGCGTCTCTCTACACAACTGGTGACATTTTTGAGTGGGTAAAGTGACTCATACATTACACTGCAGCCTTTATGCTATGCCAGATTAGTGGCTCATTTGTGGATTATCAGCCAAAAAGGGTGGAAGCAACTTTCACTTCACAGCACCCCCACGGGACAGGTATGTTCTAAAGCTGGCCACATTTCAGCAGTATGATTCATTTACTCTAAGCCATATTTTCAGCTTGTGTATACTAGATAGACATCAATGGAGCTACACCAGTTTACATCAGCTGAAGACCATGGCTCTGTATTTCCATGGCACAGAGCACAGCCCTGAGAGGTTTTGAGCAGCCTCTTGACAGAGCAGAGCAGAGCAGAGGTCCTTGTGGATACTGAGCACCTTCTGAAAGGAGCAGGATCTGCAGAGGCTGGTTTGCTTTGTGTCACTCTGGAGAAGAAAAGAGGCAGCATTAGTAGCAGTGAATAAGTAACAGAATATGGTCTGGGAGCACTTCTCAGGGAGAATTGTCTGGGGGAATAAAAGAAAGAAACTATGGGACMGAAACTGGGAGCTGAGGCTGGAAGAGAGCTGCAAGAGGCCCAAGAGAGCCCCTGATGCGGACACTTAGCAGAGCAGGACCAGCCTGTGACATGTGATCCACAGGACAGACACAGCCAGTGTCACTWGCTTTTCATGCCAAGAACTGAAAGAATTAAAGTACTTATATGCAGAAGTCCAGAAGCAAAACAGCAAGTACAGGACATGCATGAGCAACTAAAGCTCATATTTAAATGCCTGTTCTGTACACAGTCCCGAGCAGGGGCGTTCTAGGTAGTGCTGGATGCTGAAGGTGAAGGGATATGTACAGTTCCTACCTTGTGCAATTAGCAGCACCACGCTCTAACCAACCGAGCTAAACCTGCCCCTAATTAGGGTTAATGGGGCTACAGCCATCCTTCCCTCTGCTTTTCATGGAGATTTGCTCCTGGGTAAGTTCCTCCATTACAAAAATTCACTGACAAACATCTCAGACCTCAGGTACAAGGACTAAGAAACTTGGAAATTGCTGAGAGAATGAGATAGAGCAACAGAGTGATGCTATGTTTTAAATACTGTGGTTCTCTGGAGGAACATTCACCCACAGATAATAGCGCTCTTTACAAAACATGCCTGAGTATTAGTAACTCTGTTTGCAAAAAGAGAATGTGAGTCACAGAGATTAAAGGCTGCCACTATCAAAATTAAAACAAAACCCACAAATGCCATAGGCGCCTAAAGCAAGATTTTGCAGAACATGGGCACCTAAGTCGAAAATTGCAATCCAGCAGCTCTGCGCTCCCGTTCAGGTGCTGCCCAGCCGCGGAGGTGCCCGTGCCCGTGCTTGCCCGCTGCCTCCTGGCTTGACTCKCAGCTTCTGAAAGCAGCTGTTCTCCTGCGCCTGTACATGCCCAGAGCTGCTCCAGGCCAAACCTTTCGGTTTCGAGGCGCACCTGAGCATCACCCAAGCCTGGTATCACCTATCACAGCTGGTCCTGGAGGTGCCTAGCCTGGGAGGYGCAGTGGGAACCCTCCATGACACAGCCTCCAGGAGAAACGCCTCTGTGACCACTTCTGTCCCCRAAGAAATGCCTGTTGGTGTAGCAGCCCAGCGGCTACCGGGGAACATGTCTGCTCTCATCAGTTCCTGAGCAGCTCCTGTCCCAACCCTCTGCCTATTYCACTGGGTGCTGACCGCACCCCAGCAGCCCTCCCAAAGCCCCACTGCTATGTGGAGAAAATGTCCAGCGAGCCCCTGGGGCCACAGCAAGCCCATACTCCTGTGAGCAGGGCGCCCCACCAGGGATCGGCTGCCCCGGGGCTCTTCCCGTGCTACAAGCCGGGCCCTGCACTTCACCCCGGGCATGGCATGCAGCTCTGGCATGGTGCCAGAGGAGCCTTGGTGGCTAGCAGGGCATGTGTAGTGGCTACCTTGTACAAGCCTTTCCTGGATCTGGTCTGAAGCATTTTGCAGCACACTACAAAGCATGGCAGAGCCGCGAAACAGGCCTTCAGTTACCTTAAAGCCATCCGTAGTCATGAATCTATACAGCAAGAGCTGCGTTTTTCTCCACAGCAGATGTTTTGCAGCATCGTGGTGTCCCAGACAGGGTAACAAACTGCAGTCGGTGTCCAGCTTCCTACATACCCTGCAAGGAAGCCAGGGCAACATGGACTGTGGTCAGCTGGGTCTCTTGTCATTTTTTCAGTGTAGCAGAGGCCTGAGGCAGAGCTTTGTTTCAGAAATCATGTGCCCATCTCTTCTCCTCTTCTCTCCTTGTGGGAACAGAGTGGTTTCAGACAAGGAACAAAACATAGCGGTAAACAAATGCTGAGCCCCAGCTCCCCCCACCCTGTAATCCTCCGCAGTTTTCTTAAATACAATCAGCAGTCTGGCCCAGGGCTTATTTACCCACTTCCGAAATTCTTAGTCTGACAACTAACGATGCATTAATGACAGCCAGAGTGTGAGCTTTTGTTTCTGCTACTCTGTAGGCATCTGTCAGAATCACAAAAGATTAATTATCACACCAGCTTGGATACAGAAATGTGGATTCCCTCTGCAGACAAACTCTTCATCAGACATCTTACCGGCCTGTTCACAAACCACTGTGATCTTCAGAAAAAAATCACTGGTTCTTCCACTCTTCCCAGCAACCAGAACAAAACTGGTCTCATTCTTTTTCTAAATCTTGGCTTCACTCTGCTTCATTGGCTCAATGTTTTCTACCTCTGCTCCCTCTCTCCCAAACACTGGTCCTCTTTAAGCCTCAGGAACACCACTGAAAGAGTCTTATACTCTGCTGGGAGCCAAGGATCATTAAAAACCTTCCCTGCGACACTGGCCCATTTCAGTCCTTGCAGCCCTCTCCTCAGTGACCACGTGAGAAGGTATCTCCTCCTCCTCCTCCTTCCTATGAATCAGTTTCAACTTTCCAGCCGCACAATGCTCTAGAGCATGTAGTAGCATTAGAAGCATGTTAGAAGCACGAAAGATCCTGAGCAAAAGAAACCTGTCATCCATCCAAAGCTTGTGGGAAGGTGAATAAACTCAGGAGCAAACTCTGGGAGGCATGCTCCTCTAAGAGATGCATCTCTTCTTACTCCATCRTTTGAAATAGCCTGAAAATGTTTTTTTATTTGGACCCTCAAGGAACTGACACAACCAGAAGATGGAGAGACACTGGTTCATCTATACGTGACAGTTGTACAAATTTGTGCACACAGATGAACCATTGAACTGAACTCCCCTGGAGGGGATATTGTTCCTGCCAGTGTGAAGATGTTCCACATGGGTGCAGCTGTTCCCAAAGGGGAAAGGCTGTATCGATCAAAAGGGTCTAAACTGAGAATAAGAAAGAAATTGTTCATTTTTACTCTATTGCAAACTAGTTCCATAAGCAGGTATGCCAGGCCTGTGTGCAATACTAGCCCCAGAGTCTCTTCTGCAGCACTCATCAGTCACAAGAACCTGTTTCGGTCAGCCTTTGCMGCGGGGCACTGTCTGAGGAAGTATCCTTTCTCCCTCAGTTCAACAGCTGTCTGCAAAAAGCAGTTGTGAAGGTGAATTTACTAGAAAAGAAAGAAGAAAGTATCTCTCTAGGTGAGCAGAGAATCAGGTGACAGACCCTTGAAAGACAAGAACGTTGAGGACTTCGGAGGCATGGAGCACAAAGCCGGTGGGGGACCTCTCTGGTCCTGGACGTATAAATGACTCCCGTTGAGGCAGCTCTGCATTGCCCRCAGGGCAAAGTAGTCAGTCTGGATTCACGGGATGTGTGATGCAGAGTCTCGTTAGGACACACGGCCAGTCCAACGTGTTGGCCAGGCTGCACACAGGCCAACGGCACACATAAGATCTACCACTCCAGTGCAGCCCTGCTTTTCCAGATACTCTGTGTGTCTCAAAAAGCGCCATCCAAAAGTTCCCACCGTGAAAATCCCCTTGGAGCTCTCTTGGGAGATGCTCCTGCGATCACTTCTGGCCCAAACAAACTCTGCCTGGGGCCCGAAGCTCTGCCTGAAGCCTCAACTGCCCACAGCAGCACTTTGTCACTGGGGTGCTGGGTTAGCCCTGTACATGCTTTTTTGTAATACACAGAAATTATGATGTGCATTGAGTTGTGTTTTTACGACATCCCTGCAGAGGCTAAATGATACTGTTTTAGTAATAACAGGAACTGCCAGCTGCTGGGAAAGCAGGTCCTCCAACTCCCCCACACCATATCAGTGACATGAGACTGCTCTCATCTGGCTTTTTATCACATTACATTTGGAGGAAGCATGCAAAATCCCTTTCTTTGTGGTAAATGGGCATCATTCTGCCTCAGAGAAGCATGCAACTCCAATGATAATCCASGAAAGGACTTATTTCTTATTAGAAGCCTTTAATATTAAAAAATGCTTTCCGAGACAGGAAGAAAATTGTTTTTTGAGTAATACTCTGCTATTATTGAAACAGGAGAGAGTCTAAATAAGCCCCCCCCAAGCTCTTCTTTGCTTCGAAGAATGGGTTTTAGCCACAGCTTGGAATTACTCACATCTTTTAGAGCGTTCCCTACTCTCTCTAGCTATTATTATTGCTGTCAAGCACATGCATGTTGTTGGCGGGCCAAATTCTGATGCTGTTAGTGCCAGATTAGGCTTGGCCTTTTATCAAGGTTTCTGTGAACAAGTCTTGTATAATTTGCAACCGGAAATTTGATGCATTTGGAAGACACTTTTTTTTTTGAACAGACTGCTCTAGGAGTCACATTAACACTCTTATTTCAAAACACACTGAATTCCTACTCCTTCTGATGGCTGAGAAAAGTTTGCTTAGAGAAGATYAAAGTATAAAGCATGAAAGTCTAGTACCCAAATGTCTAGGCAAAAGTTATTATTCATAAACGCCAATGATACCAAAGGCAAACTCACCACTTCTGAGGATGAGTTTCACAGATTTGAAATGCTTGGATCACATAGTCGTCTTTGCGCTTCTTAAACTAGTCCCAGGTGTTGGAGTTGCTTCAGTTCTTGTTAGTCTCTCTTCCTTAATGAACAGAGAAGCAGGCATAAACAGAATGAAGCAGTAAACAAAATTACTTGTATGTGGCACAGCTAGCAGCCTTTGAGTGCGGGGGCTCATTTACACGGGGAAAATGGCTGGCACAGCTAGTGCTCTATAATTATACTACCACTCGTATAACTCACATTGAAACTGTAACCCAATACAAGAATACCATTTTCTGTTGGAAAATTTAATTTATACCTCTTTCCAAGAGAAAAAAAATCTAAAGCAGGAAAATAATGCTTATTCGCAATGTGCAGTTCTCCAAGAATTATACTGCTGAAGCTTTAAAGGTTTGATTTATCCCAGAAAATTGCCTCCTGTACACAAATTCTAGAAATTACTGTAATCTTGGCATTGTGAGGAATCCCCACTTCTTGCTGGGTTTCAAATCCTGCTCTGGCCAGAGCTTCCCAACCTGCTGTGCCTCTTACAAACCTCCYAGACAGTGGCCAGTTCAGCTTACAGCTTTACTTCTCACATATTTATGAATTTTAATCGATCTGACTGATTCCTGCTGCCAGCTGACACAGGAGACAGGACAGACCAAGGCACCCAGAGCACCCCACAGCCTTCACTCTCCCTGCCTCCCACTGGCAAGTCTATCTGTGTCCGTGCACAGTGCTGGAAATAAGTGGCTTTTTTTTTTTTTTGGAGAGCACCACTGGCAAGCTTCAGACTCTCTATGAAGGGCACCAGCAGCCTCAAAAAGTGTCATTTTAACTGAGATTTTAAAGTTCTCACCAAGGATTTCTAGAGGACTAGAAAAGCTCCTGGGAGTGCTGGGGAAGCAAGGAAGAGCAGAGAAGAAGAAATAAGACTCTTTCCCTTCTCGTGCTTGGAGTCCTTCTGCACCTGCCTACTCTCTTCCATCACATTTCTGCTTGTAGCTGGAAGATCCCAACCTYGTTAGTGCCACACCAAGCATATTTATTTCAAATGGCTCATTAGTGCCTGGATACAAATGCCAGATGCTTTCTTTCTTTAATAAACAAACTCCCTCTGAGAGATGGAACATTTTTCCTGCAGTGCAGACCAGACTGGTTCCTAATGCTGGAGAGTGTGGGAAGGTAAAAACTATGAACCCTTCTCTTCCCCTGCCACACTGGCCGTGCACACTTCGGTAGGGGTCRAGGTACTGAGAGGTGCTACACTGCTTCCTTCCTCCTGCACTCAAAGGAGCCCAGACGGTGCTTTCTGACCACCTGAGTTAACACAGCTGATGGGACTCTGCATTTATACAGCTGCTGAAGACTGCAGCGGGTGCTCACCAGTGCATCTGCCTGTACTGCAGCCCATAGCTGAAGGAGGCAGGACTTGAGGGCACCACAGAGGTTTTTGTATTAATTTATGGCTGAGGATTCTTAAGCTATTTAGGTGTTTTTGTTAATTTTATCCTAAATCCTTTCTTTTCTAATATCTCACTCAATTCACTGGAGGTCAAGCATTGTGATTGCCCAAAGAAAGAGGCTATTTTGACAGTCTCCAGCCTAGCTGTGCAGTTTGCCTTCTGGTTTACGTCACAAAAATTGCGGTGTTGTATGAGGGATGTCTGAAATTAAAGGTAGCTGTGTCCAAATGGGCCACGACGGAGCTTAGAGTCAGAGAGCTCAGATCCAAAATCCCAGGCAAGGTGATGCCAGCAAGGAAGGAGCGGTCTCTGTGTTGGTGCTGCGAGCTTTGCTCTCGTTCATCGGCTCTCACAGACCATGGAGATACCCACAGACCTATATGTGCACAAGGTCTCTGTTGTGGGGAACTGTTCACATGTGCTGAACTGATTCTACATCAGCAATCTCTATGAAATTTTAACTAAAAAAAAGTAAAGAGCACATTCCTTCTATGTCTTGTGCAAAGGCGTCGGCTACTGTAAGCAACAGGGAATCAGGCAAGTGTTCTACGAGATGTGACTAGAATATATTCCTTCTGAAGTCCTCTAATCAGAAGCAGTAATGTATTGCTTTTTTCCCCTCAGGCTTGGAAATCACATTTTAGGTGCCTGCCACAGGACTGTCAGGATCTGCATTTCAAGAAGCAATTCAGCTTTTATCAACATTCAACAGCACTGTAATTCAGGAATAATTAATGTAATATTAAAACAGAGTTATCAAGAAAGGTAAGACTGTAAGCGTTCAACATCAGATTCATTTAGTATTTACAGCACTAACACGATCAGCATGAAGTCATTTAACATGAATGTCAGCTTCTGTGGGACATCTCAGGGCAGTCACGAGCACTTCAGAAGTGCACCTCGTTCTGTATGTACCACCCTCAAGTTCTCCAGAGCTCCTTAACGTGCTCCATGGAGTCTCCTCYTGCAAAGTTGCTTGATGTGTCTGTGTCAAATGAGAAAAGCAAAAAAACAAGAAAGGCAATTTTTTTTTAAATGCAGAGACACTTTCACCATGATATACTAAATGAATACATCACAGCTCGCTAACTATACTCTCTCTCTCTCTCTCTCTTTCTCTCTCTCTCTCTATATATATATACACGCACAGGGTGTATTGTTCAAGCACAGCTGTATACATATATGTATATATACGTACACACACACCCACACACTATATGTATGATCTACTTATGTATGAATGATGGATGAAAATGATAGCTGATCTACAGATTTATACTTGTGTATACACATATACATGTGCATATATAAATATATATTTATACACATATACATGTGTAAAAGCATATAAAATCAACATTCAATAGAATTGGAAAATACACTGTGGCTTTTATAGAAACTGTTTCTTGACTTAAAGTGGACACATTGGAGAGCTGAATGTGTACTGTGTGTAATATAAAATTACATGCACACATTAGCTAAACCAATACTTCTATATGTACTTAAATAAATGTGATCCCAGGTTTTGTCTCATAACAGAGGAAGATGGTTAAGCTACATTTCTCAACATCTGGAAATAATTTAGTATCTTTTAGGGCAACTAGCTATCAGTTCAGCAGTTTTGGGGCCCGATTCCTGCATTTCCCTTCCCTCGATTTGCAGGGTACTTCGTTACAGCCAGCAAGAAGAGGAGCGTGAATCCTTGGCTTGGACTTGGCTGAGAAGGCTGCAGTAAACACCTAGCGGGATTTTTAAACATGTCAGTGCTGTAACTCATGCTGCCATTAGCAGGAATAAGGTGCCTAGGCACACTTGAAAATCCCTGCAGCCCCTGAAATATCAGTCTCCTTGCTATACAAGGGGCTTTAACACTCTACTAAAACAGTCTTGATTGAAGATCCTCTCCACCAAAAATAAAAGCTTTTCCCATAAATACAATAATGTTAAGCAAATCGTTCCTATTAATCAGTGCTAACAATCTGTTGCCCAATYGTATGTCCAGATACGCAGTTCCGGCACGCTGCGGCACCTGGGAAGAAGTTTTACTGTGAATGAGACGTTTCTGCACGTCAAAGTCTCTTCGCTGCAGAGAAGTGGGACCTCACAAGCCAGCCTCTCACAGCTTAAGAAGACGTGCWCCCACTGCATCGAAGTTCCATCACYTTTTAGAACCATGCTTGTTTGATTGTGCACAGACCAAGTGCTATGGAAAAATGTAAATATTTTTATGGCCTTGCTTGCTTAAAAGCCTGTGAAGCTGGCTGGCTAAGTGGAAAGGAATGCTCTGCACACACAGCAAAACAAATGTAATGAAAGACAGAACTCAGAGGTATTCTTTACCACAGAGAGCGAGTGCTTTGCGTTGTCAAACGCAAACTGTTCAGTACACCACAAAGACAGCATTAAAGTCTAGATGACAAAATTAATAATGAACTCTCCRACACAAGTACTGTCACCACGAGCATGACCTCACTCTCTTCACACCCAGCATAAAGGCTGGCTTCACAAAGCTATTCAGCCGCTCGTCTTGCCTGAGCGTTTGAGAAAGCTGCTAAGTGCCCGTTTCACTCCACCTCAGATGGAGAGTTACGGCAAGGATGAAGGCAGGTGCCTCTCAGAGGTACCCAGTGGCCGGACAAGGGACGCTGCGCACAAGTTGGAAGATGGGAGATTCCACTTGGATATTAGGAGAAATATTTTTGCCACGAGGGTAGTTAAACATTGGAGTGGGGTGCAGAAAGGCCACGGGATCTCCATTCTTGGATATATTCCAGCCTCAGCTGACATAGCCCTGAGCAACCTCACCTAATTGGGCCTGTGTGGAGCAGCACTGGGATCTGGGATGTGCAGAGGCCCCTGCCAGCTGCTGTTATTTTGTGAGTTTYGCTTATCCTCAGAGGGCATTTTTCAACAAGGTAGTTGTCACTATTTCTTTCCTTGCCTGTATCCACACTGACTGGCTGCTGCAGACACATCTATCCCCGYGATTGCATTTGGCTTTGTTAACAAAGCTCTGCCCCTTCCAAATACTCTGTAACTATGCACCCTACGTGGTCCTCACTGCCCGAGGAGCCCACTCCAATCACGCAGGGTGCTCCTGCTGACGCCCACTCACCCAGAGAGCACGGGGGCTTGAATACTTGYTTAACAACAAAATAATTTTCATTAAAAAAGTCAACGGAAACCTCGAGCGAAGGTCACCAAGTCATCACCACTGTGAGCCTCCATTAACTGCAGTTCAAGCCACTCAACATTACCTCTCAGCACAATTCTTCATGAAGACCCTCTCCGGTGAGAAGTACAGCCCTCCGCCTGCTAGGTACCATGACAATAAAAGAAAAAGAGGACAAAATTTTTTTTAAAAATCACTGCTTGGCCACAACACACTTCAGCAATAAGATCACAAGTGGCCAGCCAGCACTACCAGTTGGTGGTTGACAGAAATCAAAGGCAGGCTAGATCTCCCTTGTCTTGCTCTGTTTCTCAACACAACGTTCAGATCAGCTTATGAATGTCCTAACAGTTCATTTATTTCATACCTCCCTGTCTTGTCCAATGTTACAGTCCCAGCTAAGGCCAGCCAGGGGTACAGCGATCACTTGTTCCSCTCACATGGCTATGCCTGACAGCACTATACACTAGGATACAGCTCTAGAAAGGCCAAGGAAGTTACACCAAGTGTAAAAACTTGTGGAAGACAGCCTAGATCCAGTACTGAATAAGAGGCATCCTACACAAAGCTTGGCAGGATATTAATGCAGTTAATTTATTTAGATATGTTTACTTAATTATATCTTTCCACACCATCAATGACTATGAAGTTCAAGTTCAACCTGGGCACGGAGGGAGCAAAAAAAAAAATAAAATAAAATAAAAAAGGAGATTCATGCAGATGCATTACAAAAGCCTGCCTAAAAATATTAGAGCTATTTTTACAGGTAAACATTAAAAATATTTCACATTTCTTCAGACAAAAATATTGTAATTACATTAAATGTCAGGTTACTGTTCTGCCTTGCAATTTTCATACTGCGCAGCTTCCGTAGGCAGCGGTAACTAGGGAAAGGCATGACTGAAACCGCAGTTCCCAGCTCAGAGGGTCGTGTCTCACAAACTCTTGCACTGGAGGCTCTCAGGCAATGTAAGACATCGCTTCCTTGGCATTGCTGAAAATACAGAGAGACTGAGCTCAGCTCCAAACTTCTGCCCTGTCTGAGCCTGCTGTCACCTGTCCCCAGGACACCTTTCTCCTTTTGATGCATGGCTGTGAGTTTACCTGCTTAACAAGTCCTCAGTCTTGCATGCATGGTTGGAGAAAAAAAAAAAAAAAGAAAAAAAAAAGCAGGTTGACAAGATTTGGCTGGGCTAGGGCCTAAGAGCCCAAATTTCTTGAGGCTTGAGCCAGCATAATTTAAATTGCAAAGCACCTGGTCCTTAGCTGTGTGGGGAAGGGAGAGCATCTGCTAGTCCCAAAGCCTGCAGCCTGCCYGTCCCGTCTTTGACATTCCAAGCTGTGCCGGTGCCAAGTGCCAAGACAAGTCCTCACAACTTTCCCCTCGCCTCTGGGGTTCACGCTGCTTTGTTGCTCCCTGTAGAGCAGCCCCATCCCTCACATCCAGGAGATATCCCACCTTATCTCCCAAGACACCCTTCCTGCTTTGCATGGTCCCTTTCGGCCCAAAGGCACAGGGGGCTCATGCTTTCCCCTTCATTATCTCCAGCTGCCTCTCTGCTCACTGAGAGGAACTTTAATTTGCCAGGCTTCTAAATGCTTTGGGGGCATCTTTATGCATGTTTGAGTTTGAGAGGCTTTTGGAAGCCGAACGCAACTGCAGCAACTTGCGACGGGGCTGTGGAGGTGGCACAACCTGTAGGTCTTTGCCTTGGGCTTTTACGTGGCCTTGTTCGCCTTCACGTGCTGTTTAGAGCTTCAGTTACAGCCGTGCTTGAACAATACAGCCGGCGCATGCATTTCCCGTTTGGTGCATGGGCTTGTAAAGCATTTTTAATATGTGATTTACAGCTATTCTGGCTTGGAGTGGAATTGTTACCCTTGCAAGCTGCGCAGGGGACTGGCTGAACGCACGTAGGGAGGGCAAGGTGGGAGCAGACAGGCAGGGTGAAGGCTCTCGTATCACTCGTATCAGAGCCAGGACTCCACCACTGCAGCTGAAAAGAATGGCAAGAAAATGCATCATTCCTCCCTAAGCTGGCTCTAGCCCTTGGAGACTGGTCCCATTTCCAAAAATGGCATCTTTGGGGGATAAGGACTGTTGGTGTCTGCTGACTTGTGATCAGAGATGGGCAAAAGCAGAAAACAACCAAAAGCTGCCACCACGTTTGCTTACCTTGCAACGTGTTCAAACTGCATCAGTTTGTGATCTTTTCTTCCTCAAGAAAACTACAAAAAACCTACTGGGAACACAGACGGAGTGGAGAAAACAATGACATTCTGCTTAAACTGAATATCGGAAAAAAGCTGATGATTTTATAACAGAAATGTATTTTTTTTACAAAGAATTTCCATGAAAAGTATTTAATTTAGAAACATCAGCCAGCCTAGTTTGTCATCATTAAAGGTCCTTACGTGATCTTTCCAAATGCTCAAGTAACTATATTAGACACAATATCYTATCCAAATTCTAACTCCTTATTAGATTTCAATAGAGCTTCAACTGGATAGTAAAAAATTCCCATCCTAAAATACTGCTACTGCATACAGCTAAAGCAGTGGTAGAACAAGGCAACACTACACTATGCAGCTGATCAGCAGATGCAGTACTCAAATCTCACTTGTAGTGAAAGGCATCATGAAATGGAAGGCATCATGACTTGTTTTGACATACAAGGTGATGTAACCTCCATCTCAAGTGCTGACCAAACGCACTTAATCACATCTTTGAGGACTCTACAGTGTTGTTGCTACAGCAGAAGTGTAGAGAAATGTTTTAGAGCTCTTTGAAAAGTGCAGTTGGGGTGATTTCTTTGCATGCCAAAGCACACAAGACAAGCATAGAAATGCAAAACGCTCCCTAGATCCAGTCTTATAAAGATCTTTAGCAGGGGGAATCCTTAAAATAATCATAAATTTACAGTGTTTTTTCCTTCAAAAACACCTTGTCTCTGCTAGCAACAGTTCAAAGATCTGGAGTTTGATCCCTGTTTTGGACTGCTTTCTACCACAATGCAGCCAGCTGCTAAGGCAAACCAGCATTAAGTGAAGCTCAAATGGCATTTAGGCAGAGCGTGGCAGTGCAAGTCACGCGGCACCCAGAGGGATGTGTCTGTCGGGCTCTCCCCAAGGAGACATCCATGTTCAGGGCCGCAGGACCGCGGCTCCTGCCTGCTCCCTGTTCCAGGACAACAGCTACGCCAGCTGCATGATCACACACACAGGAGGATTTAGCAAGGTGGGGAAGAGGTAGGATAACTTCACCTATGGGCACTGAGCGTAGCACTGATTTCTGTGCCACACGGCACTGCTTCCTCATTCGGGTGGAAGCAGCAGCTGGCCTCACCGTGCAGGCTGCAGTGAGGAAGGTGTCTCATGGGCCGGGCTCGCAACAGCAGAGGTTGCAAGTGGGGCAGCATTCCCACTGTCCACAACTGCCCCAAATACGAGGCAACCAGTTTGGTCATCAAGGGCAGCCTGATGGGAGGTAGACAGGTCTCCCAGAGACTGCTGAGCAGCAAGGCTCTTGTTTCACCTGTGCTAACAGAGGTGAGAAGTGTGCTCTGTCCAAGAAGCAGCAGTGCCAGGAACAGTCCTGCTCCCAGGAGCAGGGCAAGCAGGCAGGAGACAAGCTGGCAGAGCCACTCGTGCTCTGCATGAAGCCTCAAACCTGCCTTTTGTGCCATTAGGCAAGAGCCCATTTCTTTCACCAGAACAGTTAAGTGATTACAATCTCTGTGCATGAAGTCGGTACCTCTCTCTGCTGCTTAGAAATTTTGCATTTCTTGGTTGCATCTATCTGCAGTGGCTAAACTGATGGAAGGTTCCTCCAGGCTTTTAGGGAAAGAGGCCATTCACATATTATCCTATCCCTTGTACTTCTGGAACAGAGTAGAAAGCATTTGGGGTGGAAACTATGGGACTACCTGGTTCTAGCTGGGATTGAAATTGCATCAGACAGCACACTCCCCGTGCTACAAATGTGCTTTGACACACCCAAGCACAAGGTGTACAGAGAGATGCCAGAAATAGCTTGGAGGTCTCATTTTGCATTTTTTGCATAAAGGTTCTCCTCTGTTTCAGCTATTTCATCCATCTCATGTCAGCTGCTGAAGTAGCCTTCCCCCCCTGCCAAAAAAACCCCAATTCCTGGAAACCACAGAGAGTGAGGTAGCCTACATCTTTGTAAAGAATGACATGTCTCTTGGCATATTGATTATCAATACTGCCACTGCAGACACAAAAACAGGTTTCAGAGAATGCCAGGACCCTTAAATAAAACACTCGCTTTTAGCAGAAATTTATTTTCTAGTTACACTTGGAATAAAAAATGCAAAAGTTCTCCTTTATTCCCCTCCTGCTTTTCTCTTCTATAGATCCAAACATCAACATTAGAATTTAAAACCACCACAAAATAAGTTCCCATGAGTTTTCCTGCTCTTTTAAATGAGCTTTTCAACCAGAGACTGGCAGAAGCCTAAATATTCACTGATGGCTCGACAAAGGCGTAGAGAAGAAGCATTCACCGTCACTTCACTACATAAATATTTCTGCTTAAAAATCAGTCAACTGCTTGAACAAGAAATTGTGGCACATAAAATGATGAAAAAGTGCAGCCCATATCAATTTACTGTAGGAGTAAAATAAAAGGAAATGAGAGAGCATATGTATGAGTGTGTGTATGTGTACAGGCAATAACATAGTTAAAATATTCATTGCAGAAGCGAAGTCAAGTAATCTAGCATCAGGAGGTGTTAGAATTGAGGTTGCTTGTGCAAACTTCTTTTGCCCTCCCTGCACATTTCCCTTATGCTAGAGCCTCACATTTCACAATCACATGCCATATTTTTCTACCCCAGATTATTCAGTGCTTAGGAGAGGTAGCACTAGCTAAATAAAAAGTTATTTGATATTTGATCTTCATCACTCAAGAACACTGGCTGACGTCTTTCTTACTATGCATGGATCCAGTGCTTCTCTGAACACAGAGCTATTTATTTCCCGTGTGGTCACCACTGAGATGCCTATTCCTACAGAGCCTGTGTACCTTGCAAATATTAATGAATGTAACCATGTAAGTCCTTGGTGAGAAAAGGAATGATATTTGTTCTTATTTAGAAAACAAGGATGCGGCCAGAGAGATGGTCAGAAGCATCCCCTTACGATAGCACCTAATTTGGGATTATTAGAAGCTGACTCTTCAGAGGGGATTGCATCCAGTAATGCTTCCTAGTGCCTACATCTGGCCTGGCCTTACCAGGGAGGGAGGGATCAGTAACACCTTTACCTGCTGATGAGATCACCTTTTCCTCTTACGAGCTGCTACTGTTGATGTCCATGGTTATCTCAGGCTCGGCTACATCCCGACCCTCTGGCTCCCTGGGATCTACCTGCCAATCAAATGAAACCTCTGTTACCGCAGCTGGGGCGAAAGCCGATCGCACTCGCGCTCCAGGCCCTGCTATGCTTGCCGGTTCCCTAGCAGGTGAAATTCAAAATGCAAATCACAATCCACAAAGCCATGAGTGCTTCGGGGTCAATTAGCTCTGCAGCTGCTTTGCCCCGAGTGCCTCACTGCAACATGCCTGGAAAATGTTTGCCAGCCCCCCATCACAGGCTTCCTGGGAGCAGCACGGTAAGGTCTTTTGCTTTGGACTTCGCTTCAGCTGAACTGAACTGTCTTTAAAGAGAGTCCTGAAAGAGCTGGTTCAACTCCAAAAGCTACTGAAAGCAGGAGTCCCATTTTCTTCTGTAAACTTTGAATCATGCCCCAACATAGATCTACATTTTCCCTCTGCCATATATACATATATATATATTTTTAACTGAGGTACAGTATAAGTTTGGTTAGCAAGGAGCAGCTTATACTGTTCCCAAGCTAGCAGAAAACAACAGTCCCCAGACAATAACATGATGGACATATCAACATGGGGAAACGTATGGTACCAATTAAGACAGTATCAACAATTATGCAGAACACAGTTGAGTGGATTAATTTGTCGCCTGGAGTAAAGGCTGCCAGTACAAAGCTGGCTGTCAAGAGACAGGCTTTCATCTTGCATGCTGCCTTATGCCAAATGCTCTGAGGCCCACGTGCACTACAGATGATCACTGGATTTTCTTTTTCCACCAGCAATTCTGAAGCAGGGAGGAGCAATCAATCAATTTCACTACACGCTGCCTCCTTTCTTTTCTGTAAAAAAAACTTGCACAAAATCTCATTATTCCCAAAACACTAAAACAAGAGCTACAAAGTAGATGGAAAAGGATGATATTTTTCTTGCTCAGAAAGAAAGACTTTTTTTTTTTCTGCTTAAGGGTTGATGCAGTAAAGTCAAACACTCTTTCTTTCCAGTTCCCTAAGCAGACAGAAGAGAAATGGTTAAGTAATGTGTGTGACTTTTTTCCAACTTGCTATTTTTATGCTGACCAGAAGGATACTTATGCACTCTCCTTCTCTTGCTTCCCACTCATTGTCTGCAGAGGAAGATGTAAGATGTGGTTAAAGTCTCCTGCCTTGCCAACAGGCTAGATAAAATACCTTAATTCTTCAAGGGCTGTAAGAACAGCTGACTTTCTCTAAACACTCATGTTTGCAAAATGCTACACAGGTCTATGGCTACTAAGAGTATTTAAATAGCAAACAAAAATCTAGGACTTATAAATCATCACTTACTGCACTAACAAGCAGCAGCATTTGAATTCCTGCTAAAGCTTTGTGCCAGCTGTGCTTTGTCTCAAAATCCAATTTAAAAAATCTGCTTATGCTTGTTCCTACAATATGAATGCTGAACTACCCTTCATAAACTCTGCTGTTGCTTATGGGAGCATATGGCCCTATATCACACTCTCATTTCTCCATATTTAGCCTTGCTAAACAATAGTATTCCTACCTGTAATGTAAACTATCTTGAGGCTTGGGCTAATGCCATTCTGACTAGGGAAACATAACACTGCACTCCTTGATTTAGGCAGAAATCCCCTGCCCACTTCCAGTGCYGCACATGCTGATCACTGTCAATGATGGAGAAATCCAATTGTAATATATTCTCAGTAAACACATTGTTCTCTGAGCAGCAGAGCAATGAAATCTAGTTGGAGATTTATATCCTATGTGCCTTACTCCCCCTGCCATCACATTTACAGAGTACTTTCAGTCTGGCAATATTCCCATCACAAAACCCACCGGCTTCTTTCTATTTTTCTTATTTCTATTACTATTCCTTAGGCAAGAGAGCTAGAAGCTGCAGGGCTGCAGAAATGGGCATGTGCTGGCTAGCGAACTAACCCCCCTTCCTCACACCACATATGGTCCTTTCCTTAGGGATCACACCCATATGGGTCTCTCCCGCTTCGACAGTGATTTTCAGGGAAAAATATCTTTGAGACCTTGTCCCCTTGGCCAAATTTGATCAAAGCTGGTCAACACTTTCAAAGCTTTTAAAGATGAAGGATGGATGGACAATTTAAGAGATCAAAATACACACAATTCATATCCACATTCTTATGTGCAATGTGTAAGCACAAAGAAGCTTCCAGTATACTGTTCACCAGGTGCTGAGTCTGAAGTCTAAGGGTATTTCTGCCCGCTAGCAACTATTTCCTGGTATTGAACAGGTAACAGAGCACTTTACAGGATATCGAGCCTTCAGAGAGGCATTTCCTGCTTCCCAGTGGTGTCTCACCCACTTCCCTAAGGGATGGGAATAAACCTTCCAAGTTACTTTCAACACCTTCTGCTACCCAAACTCTAACCCCAAGGCATCGCCTGCAGACTTCTTTCTGGGCTTTTTGGCACTGCTTTTCCAAACTAGCGCTTACTTTTCTTCATCTCGAAAACCCTGTGCACAGGGTCATCTTCTTCCCTGTGCTCAGAGATATACACAGACACAGCATTCTCTGAACAAAAAGATAAAATTTTGTCAGGCCCTTCCTGGAAAGTTATTCCTGCATAGAGGAATCCTTTGCCTGCTGCCAGACACATCCATCTTCCTGGTAAGCAACAGCCAGGCTCTACCTCGGATGGGTGACTTCTACCCCGGATGAAGCGGAGAGGGAGATCTCAAAGCAAACGAATGCAGGCTCTTTCTTTGCTGGCTTCCCTTTAGGAAAGGAGCTTTCTCCAAACACGCGACAGCTTCTCCCACTCAAGCCCCCCAGCATCGCTCAGATGCCTCCCACCCCCCAACCCGTGGCCACAAGGCTCCAAAGCTGCGTTGCCACAAGAGTCCTTGTTATCTCCATTTTCCAGATGCCTCCAATGCAGCCTAAGGGGCGGAGGGAACTAGCAGTATTGCCAAGGAGAAAAGTGCAATGGAGGAAAGCCCAACGAGGGAGGAAAAATTGTATCCATTCAGACATGATCTAATGTTTCATTCTTTTTTCATTAAATTTCTAAACATCTAAACCATAAGAATGGTGAGGAAAAAAATGTATTCTCTCTTTTTTTTTCTCCTGCTAGCAACTGCAATAGAAACATTCCTAAGTATTTTTTTTGTAGTTTTTCCTTTTCTACTATTTTCTTTTTATTTTGCTATTTTGGAGTTTTTTCAGTGTGAAAATTTTTCAGAAACAGCATGATAAGAAAAATAGCCATACACACACACACAAAGAAAAAAAAAAAAGAGAGAGAGAGACAGAAAAAGTAACTCCAAAACTTCATTCATATTTTACACTTAGTAGCACAGAGGGAGAAAAATAGCAAGTTTATAATTCTAAAATAGCCACAAACCACCCCCCTTAAAAAGCTTAGAAAATTTTATTTGAAAAAGTATTTCTGAAAACATGGAAAATGAGACTTCCTGAAAGACAGGTTTTGGTGAATCTTCATCTTTTCCTCAGGAAACATTTCACTGAAAGACAAAAAACACCAGCTCATCATAACAGAAATCTGGTCATCGCCATCATCTGACCGGAGGTTAACAGGGGCACGAGGCCATACAGATTGCTTCCCTGCCTACTTCGGCTAGGGAGAGAGGCTTCACGAGCCCTCATGTGCTGTGATAAGATGCAAGACAGTGTGTGGCGTAACAGCAAAGATGGTTTTTCTCCACCGCTGCTGGAATTAGCATGAGCTTCCCACACTCCCATGAAGAAGTGGAAGGGCCTATGACTTCTGGGAGACTGGGAATAAGAGACAGCACAATCAGATTCCAGCCTGCTTTAAAAGAATGACTCAGCCATTCAAACATACTGAAAGGTTAAACATAGTTTAGTCATTGAAGTATTAGAAAATTAAACATTTTCTTCACTAGGCCAGGAGAGAATGAGCTTGAGAGCAAGAGTAATCCTCCCATCAAGTTTTAGATGGCCAAGGGTACCTCCTGAAATATACTGCCCTAGTCCGCTCCAGGAACTTCCCTAAGACAGGAGATTGCTAGACTGGCCCCTCCTGGTACCCCCTCTCGGTTTCTGCGTTCAGGCGGTGTGATAGAAGGTTTCTACAGAAGGCCAAGAACATCTGCTGGTTCAAACATATCTCCTTGATGAGCAATTGGACTAAAAGGATTTCCTTAAAACAGCACAACTGCCTTTTCTTCCCCAAAGACATGGAAGCTCACAGGAGGAAATGCAAAGCATGCTGCAGCTGAGGAAGCAACTTTCCAGCTACAACTGGCTAGAAGGAAGCAAACTCTCCACACACAAGTCTTCCTGGCTACCATATAGGAGCAAACCCAGCCTGAGTCCTGAGATCAGTTATTGCCCACGTCCTCCTCTCCAGCAGCCTGCCTCACACTGTGCTTCCCAAGTCAAAATCTGCAAATACATGGCGCTCTCTAGTGTCTCTGCTCTGCTTGGGAAAAATACAAGTATCCTAAGGCACTGACACCAATCCAGAGAGCGTGGCATAAACACCCAGGTAGAAAGATGTCCAAGACCTCCTATTAATTAGGAAGAGTTTGTCAGTTTATCTATTTGAGCCAACCTCCCAGTGGAACCTGCAAAAGAGCTTTTTGCAGCTCATCCTGTCTCGCTGTGGCCCCCACTAGCACTGCAATATCATCCAAAGAGGCCATTTAAATATAAACTGTTTTTAAGCCATGCTCTTGATAGAGAGAACTATGCCAGGAAAGTTTCTGATCCTGGATTAGGTCCCTCCTATCAACCCCCAGACTGGCTGTTGGCAATGTGGCCATGGCAGTTTGAGTTGTAATTTCAGGGGTGCCAGCTCACAGGAGAAATCCCACAGAGGAGCTGGCCCAGAGATAGCAAAGGCCCTCAGGGAGGGCTCAGCAGGCCAGGGCATGAGCAGTATAAGGACAGGAGCGGGGTAGAGTGAGCGGTCATTCATGAGCAGCAGGTGCATTAGCCATGCAGAACATCTAAATCTAGGCCAGCCAACACTGATGGGAGCAGCCCTCCCTAATGGAAATACTAGTCATTCCCTTTGGTCTTGCCTCTTCCCATCATTGCTCCATTAGGGTGATGAGGCAAAGGCAGAACGCATTTCTGGCTCTTGAAGATCTTCTAGCTCCTGGCACAATCCAAAATGGTTGGCACAAACTGGCAACTGCTTTAATTTGCTTTGAAATGGCTAACTGGTCCCTTTATTACATTTTCCTACTCCATTACAGAGCCTCTCTTTCTCCTGTGCTTCTCTGAGGCTGACAGTTCATGACAGAAATACAGCACATCTCATAGCCTCTTAGCCTCAGGTCCAGCTGTATTTGCCTAAATGACAAGATCAATGTGGCAATCTGCTGCAAAATGTACAAGATTTCTACTCTCTCCCTCTTTCTTTCTCTCTCTTTTAATATACATTTCACATTAAATCAACATCTAAAGGGAGGAGGCTCTTCTAGCGCCTAGGAGAACATATTTTTCTTTGAGCTTGCAAGGCTGACTGGTGACAGGGGAAATATGCTTGCACCATGTAATTGATTTGATGTATGCCATGTTTCGGTGGGATAAACACCACCCCCCAGACTCCTTGCATTCCAGTATCTCCAGCCTAAGCTCCTTGTTAAAGCATGTTGGGAGTCCATCAAAGACACTGACTAGTTCTGACGTGAAGATAAATGCTCTTATCTTCGGCTTCCAACATTGCTTCTCTCAATAAGCACCCTGACAGTTTTCACTATTTAAACAGCTCTTCAGCTGGCAACAGGAACATGGAGAAACTGCTTTAGCCCATCTTATTTCAGTAAACTTCTCTGCTAGGAGAATAACCTGGGCTTGTCACTAAACCAGATAAGCTCCACTGGGCCACCCTGCCACAATGCACAGGGGACAAGTTAAGGCCCCATCCAGGGAACACACTTATGAATAAACCTGCAGCTTAACATTTATCCATTGCTTTATGGACTTTGTCCCAGGGGACATACACCTCCAGAACCTCTAATATGCCAGCAAAACTACACATACAAATGGTATCGTGCTGCTGAGGAACTTTATTATTCTACAGCAAGGTAAACTAAGATAAAAGTATTTTTCAGAAGGCCAGTGTAAGAACCAGAAAAAAACCTCGGTCCTCCAAGTCCTCAGCCTCTTGTTGTAGCAAGCTAAGCATCAGCTCAGCTTCTCACCTGCCTGCCCCACATATCAGAGTGAAAATACTGCTTTGTGCTTTTCATCTCCCCTCTCCTGGAAAGCTGGCTACGAATCACTACCCTGACCATAAAGGGTCCACTGGAACCCAGGGAAAGCCCTGCTGATTTGAACAGATCTGGGATTTCACTCTCTGCCTCTCTATAATGAGATTAAATAAATATTCTCCTGCAAGAAAAGTGCTACACATGCATGCCTGTGTTCAATGGGATCTATAAAGTAAAAATATAGAAAAGTTGCAATAATTTGCAGCTGTATGGCAGGGGTTGTTTTCGGCCAAGAAGGTATCCATTTCAGGCAATGTAAATCCAGGCCACGTGTTTCCAATACAACGGGACAAACTTTGACAGGAAAAATTAAAAACAGATTGAAGAAAAGTATCCAGGGTAATAAAATGCTAGAAGGAAATAACATGAAATATCTTAAGTATATCAGGAAGAAGATACCTATGGAGAAAGAGTGTGTCCTGAAAGTCCCAGCAAGCAGAGGGCACAACCAAATAGGTAGACTGTAACCAAGGCAAACAATTTCTTTCCAACCAGTCTTCACCACAGAGTATGACTGGGGTTAGGATAAGGAAGGAAAAATAGCTATTCTAGAGGTCACTGTCTATGCTGAGACACTAGCAGACATGCAGGAATAAAATAAATTTAGAAAAGAAGCACTGGAAAAACTCAAGATACCCCACTGAAATGAACCAGCTGAATTGACAACAGCTTTCTAAACACAGTGAACAAAAAAATAACTCAGCTACTGATAATAACATTGAATTCATCTTTAAACAGCTGCCACTGCAGAGGGACCCAAGCTACACTCTTCTTTTAAAGGATGACCAAGATCATTGTGGGATGAGTCCAAGAATTATAAAATGCCAAAGTTAGGAAAAAGAGCTGAGAAAAAGAATCACACAGAATAAAATGAAAACCCCTCAGGCCAAAGCCAGAAGATTTCTGAAGTCACTGAAGTTACTCAGAATTTCTAGTGGAGGAAACTAGCTGTGATTCTAGCCACAACAAAGAGCTTGTGAACTCTGGCAATGAAATATTCAGCTGTACAGATCAGCAAGTCTACATTTATATCATCAGAGTACCCAATTTCCAGAGTGAGAAAGTGGTGGGAGTCAAAATTGTTTTGGGATTGTCAAAAATACACAGTATTTTAGAATAATTCATATAAAAAGTTTGGGACAGGAGATCAACTCTGTTCTATTGGACTCAGTTGAAAAGTTGAAAAATCACCTTGACTATTTGCATATGCTCATACTCCAGGATGAAAAGTCCAACTTACTATAAATACAGTCTCATTTCTTTTCTATTCTGCAATATGCTAATCACAAAACAATCCAAGTTTAATCACGTTTGTGGATACTTGTATGCTTTTGGTCCTACATGCTAATCTCTACACTACACTGCCTCAGCAGCGTGAATACCCTTTGGATCTACTGGTAACACTGACTAGCATCTCAAGTCATAAGAGTAGCTGTAGTTGGTGGCTAAAGCCAAACTCAACTTCCAGCTCTATAAACTGAGAGCTCTTACTGGAGGAAGATAAAGGATATATCCAAAAAAAGCAAACAGCAAAGCATGTTATACAAACCAGCTGTAAGAAACCAGCCAAAATTCTGTCTCCTACCAGCCAAAATTCTCTTGCTTTCTACAGGAACAGAATTTCATCTTCTCCACCTCCCAGAGATACCTGGAAAGCAAGACAAGATACAGATGTTTCACAGATGTTACATAGATCAGTCCTGATTTTTAGAGATATCCTGATACATCAGGGATTATCAGCTCCAAATGCTATTTAAGGAACTGTATTTCTATTCAATCTAATAGAATTAGGGGAGAGCAGCGGACGTTGTGTACCTTGATTTCAGCAAGGCTTTTGACACAAGTCAAAAGTTAGACGATGTAGATGAGTGGACAGTGAGGTGGACTGAGAACCGGCCGAAAGGCAGAGCTCAGAGGGTCGTCATCAGTGGCGTGGAATCTAGTTGGAGGCCTGTGGCTAGTGGTGTCCCCCGGGGCTCAGTGCTGGGTCCCATCCAGTTCAACTTCTTCATCAATGACCTGGATGAGGGGACAGAGTGCCTCCTCAGAAAGTTTGCTGATGATACCAAGCTGGGAGGAGTGGCTGATATACCTGAGAGCTGTGCTGCCATTCAGGGAGACCTGGACAGGCTGGAGAGCTGGGTGGAGAGGAACCTCATGAGGTTCAACAAGGTCAAGTGCAGGGTCCTGCACCTAGGGAAAAATAACCCTAGGCACCAGTAAAAGCTGGGGGCTGACCTGCTGGAGAGCAGCTCTGCAGAGAAAGACCTGGGAGTGCTGGTGGATGACAGGTTGACCATGAGCCAGCGATGTGCCCTTGTAGCCAAGAAGGCCAATGGTCTCCTGGGGTGCATTGGGAGGAGTGTTGCCAGCAGGTGGAGGGAGGTGATCCTGCCCCTCTCCTCAGCCCTGGGGAGGCCTCATCTCGAGTCCTGCGTCCAGTTCTGGGCTCCCCAGTACAAGAGAGACATGGAGCCACTGGAGAGAGTGCAGCATAGGGCTAGGAAGATGATCAGAGGGCTGGAGCACCTGCCCTCTGAGGAATGGCTGTGAGAGCTGGGCCTCTTCAGCCCGGGGGAGAGAAGACTGAGGGGGGATCTTATCAGTGTGTACAAGTACCTGAAGGGAGGGTGTCAAGGGGACGGGGACAAACTCTTTTCAGTTGTCCCGTGTGACAGGACAAGAGGCAATGGGCAGAAATTGAAGCACAGGAAGTTCTGCCTGACTGTGAGGGGGAATTTCTTCACTGTGAGAGGGACAGAGCACCGGAACAGGCTGCCCAGAGAGGTTGTGGAGTGTCCTTCTCTGGAGATATTCAAGACCTGCCCAGATGCAACCCTGTCTGACATGCTCTAGGTGACCCTGCTTGAGCAGGGGGGTTGGACTAGATGATCTCCAGAGGCCCCTTCCAACCTTGCTGATTCTATGATTCTATGAATAGCTGCAGAGAAGAGACTTCAGTTTTAAATTCTGATTTTGTCACACAAATCAAAAAAGAAGAGCATTACTCAATCCTCACCACATTCTGCAATTAGGACTATAAAGAACTATATCAGAATTAGAAGCTACAGGACTCATCTTTACACTGGTATAAGCTAGCATCATTCCTTTTCCATTTAGGAAGCTGTCCCAATTTGCATCAGGTGAGAGTTTAGAAAATACTAGGTTCTCCTATGGCACTAACAACGTCCTCTGTGTGGGGAGACTGTCAAGGTGGAGCTGTAGGACCAGATGGGAAAACTGACTTGCCCATGCACGTTTGCCTCAGAATACAGATCATTCTGAGGCACTCTGTTGAAAAGAGTGATGTTCAGAACGACTGCCTCAGCAGGGTTTGTACAATGTGGAGCACGAGCAATGGAGATATGCACCACATTTATTACTTTTCTCTTGAGACTGCAGACATTTCACTCTGTCTGTAGATACAGTGGAAACACTGACCAGAACAATTTTTCTGGTTCCAATCTTAGAAAAACAAGACTGCTAAATATTTTCTGCTTAATGCAGGCACTGTTTAATAGTCAACTCGTATCTCCATCTCTCCTCTTTCAAGATCAGAGAGAGAAGTTTACCAACTTTCTCATGGAACAAAATTTCAAGCAACTGTCTTCTCTCTTACTTTAAACCTCACATTGATCAGATTTCATGTTTCATACCACCAACACTTAATATTTTCCAGAAAGCTTCCATGAGGCTATGAGGAATTATCAGCTGAGAACGAACCCCATCCAAAAACCAAAAATGCAACCATTGTTTTTAATTCTTGGTTTCTCATTGTCGTGTTTAAGAAATCCTCACCACTTCTGCAAAGCACAGAGGAAGTATCATWGGAAAGTGGTTTAACTGTGTTGCTATGGACACATTGCTATGGCGTGAATTTTTGCAAATCCATGCCTGGACAAACAGAGAAGCTGAAGTGAGCAGGATTAGCTGCATTGAAGCTTTTTGCAGGTGTCAGGTCAATACTGCTTCTCTGTGTGTGTCTCATTGTGCTCTCTAATGCCAGCATCCATAAGTAGCATAGCGAACTAGAACTGTGCTCCCTGGTGTGACACAAAGAGGGAAGGGCTAGGGTTTGATTCGACATGATCTACTACAGTTCAAGGACACTCTGTCCACATAACACTTACCAGCAAGGTAGCTTACACCAGTTGTTGGTCATACATGCATACACAGTGCACTAGCTACTGGAAGACCCTTGCCCTCCTCTCACAAGATGGTACTATCCATAACACCCCTATATGATTTCAGCCTTGGTCCCACCAGGAAGAGATCCACTCCAAGCTTGCCAGTGGTGTGCATATGGTGCTGCTGCAAAAGCCCAAGGATTTATGCCAGGCAAAGAACCGCTTCAGCACACTAAGTCGCTCATGTAAGGACATACCATGAGCAGCGCTGCCCGCAGTGCCACAGTGAGCACTGTGTCCTTGTGCTATCTCATGCATCTCTGCAAGCAACCATGGAGCTATGCCTGCATGGCATTAGAAGCATTAGTCTCTTCCCTACTTAATTATAACCCATTGCCATAAGGGAAAACATGGAATTGCATTTGTGATCAGTGATTTCTAAAGTCAGCAGTGATTTTTAGGTGCCTCAGTGCCTTGGTAAATCTCAAGAATAAGCTCAGCTTCAAGAGCTGCAGGCAGCATGAAAATCATCTCTCCTTAATATGTCTCCAGTTGGAAGACCCAAAGCACCTGGATCACTAAGCCCTTTCCAAATGTTGGGCCTATATTTGCCTGTGCCACAGAATATTGCCATTTGGAGAAAGGAATATGTGAAATTAATCAACTGCAAAACCAAAATATCAACTTACACTTTCAAACTTAAGTTTACTTAAATATCATGAAATTTCTGATGAAAATTCAGGGTTAGGTAGCAAAGGATTTTTTTAAAAATGACAATTTCTCTTAAGTGAGCTAGAGTAGAGAAGTGCTTATGCAGAGGAATAAAAGAGGAGGGAGGGAAACTCTAATCTAGCAAACAAATCTGATGAAAAATTCTACTTCAACCAAAAGCTGCATCTTGACATCTTTTTTGATGCTTTGACGCCTCATCCTTTCACTGTTGCTGAGCTTTGCTCTACGTTGCCTAGTCTCTGATCCTGCCAAGGCCAAAGGAGGCCTATCAGGGCTCAAAGAGAGCAGGATGAAGCCTTTGCTGCTAGCTAGTCACTTGCAGTCATTATCTGTTCTGTAGCGTTCCTATAGGAAAAGTATTTCTTAGCGTAGACTCAGCAAAGCTCTTAAGCATGCTGAACACACTGAACCCATTCAAATCAAGACTGGACAAGAAGCATGCTCTCATTACATCAGGAGTTACAAAACCCACTGAGGAAGTGCCTAGGAAAGTTCTATGGCTTGTTTCGTGTGCAATATTCAGACTCTTCCTTGCTTGAAAACAAACAAACAAACGAACAAAGCCATGCTTAATTCACACTGAGCAACATGCTTAGTGCTGTCTGGACCTTGATTAAGCTCAGCACTGAAAATATGTCCACACTAACTGTCTATTCTCAGCAAAAATAAAAAGCTGTAATTCCTTGGTGCTGGCCTTTAATCTATTGCATTGGAAATGCTAATTGATGAGCTTTCTCCCCCAAATAATGTGACACTCTGTAGTTTAGCTTAACATGGCACCTTTCCTTCTTGCTGCTTTGAAACACATACAGCAATAAGCTGCTTTAAAATACTTGTCTAGCAAAATTTCACTCCTGTAGAGTAAAGGAACATTGAGAACAAAATGAAAATACCAGAAAGTTAAGTCATTCAGTCAACTGACTCCACCTTTCTCCATGATGAGATTTTTGGATGTAATGTCTAGAATAAAGTGCTGTCGGTCCAGACTTGGAGGCTGAAATTCTCTGGCCTGGCAGTGCAGAGTGCTTCCTAGGAGTGAGACAGCCTTAAGCCAGCTTTGTGCACCCCTGATCTACAGCTGCCAGATACTAGGCTCAACTACTTGTGCAAGGTGGAGCAATCTGTAAGTTCTACTATGCCATGTAGAAGATGCTGCCAACAGACATTCCTGCAAGCACAGGTCAGTGGGACTCAGGAGTAACTTCAACACATCACCTTCTGCCCATACAAACTGCTGAGAAAGGACTGTCTAGCAATATTTTCAGCCACTGTTAAACCAAGACTCCTTAAAACAAGGACAAATGCCAAGTTGGAGGCACTGACAGCTTTAAGATTGATTTGCAAATTCAAGCAGCTAAGCTGGAACTGATGTTAAAGGCCCTCAGCATCTGATAATTGAAACTTGTGCGATAAGCACTCTTCATAATGACTGCTTGAATTGACCTCCAGGATTCTTTAGTCTTACAGCTTAGTAGAAAAATCATCTCCTTTCTACCATTACCCTCTCAGAAATCCACTTTCAGCACAGGAGTAGCCACTGACTCATACTCCCTCTGCCTCAAGTAGCTGCTTGCCTTTTTATAAACAAATTCACCTGCAGCAACAATAAAGGCATAACAAGTCTCCAAGGGAACTTTGTTACACATGCACATGATACATGCTGGTGTGTTTTAGGGAAGTGATACAGAGTTTGGAACTTAGAGAACAATAAAATGAGAAGAATTAACTCCTGATCTAATTCTTCAAAGCAAAGACCACTCAGAACTGTGAATAGACTCCAGCCCTAAAGGAATTTCCTTCCATTCTGTATTTGGCATCGAGTTCTTTCTGATTTCTGCACTCGGGCATATTTTCCTTCAGGGAAAATACATTACAGTTAGAACACTGTCCACAATTTCATAATATATATTTATGAAGTTAATCATACTTGTGTCTCTCAAAGCATCTGCTAATCTGGGCTAGTAAATTCCTAATTATCCTTGCAGGACAGCAATATCGAGTCCTAGTGCAGTGGGTTGCCAAGTTTAATGTTCAAGGAAAGAACAGATAATACTGTTCCTTAGGGATGATCAGTGAGGGCTGTCTGATACTGCAGTGGGTAATTTGCAACGTACACCAAAACACCTCCAGCTTATTCATCTTCTTCTAAATCTTTTTCCTTCTCTGCCTATAAGATGACTTCCTCTCAAGCAAATTAGAGGAGACATAGTGTAAGAACCTCTAGTTCTTACACATATGGATTTGTTCCATTAGGATTGTTTTATTTACAGAAGGGCAGACAAGGAATGCAAAATACTCTTCACAAAAACAAAAAGGTAGCTGTAAAATTCAGCACAGTAGTTGGGTATCCATATTGGACAGGATGAGAAGTAAAGGAGTAACTGAAGAAAGGGTGACTTAGGCTAGATATTAGGACTGTGTTTTGTAATGATAAGGACAGCTGAGCACTGGAATAGATCTGTTCACCCAGGCTGTGTAGTCTCTGTCATTGGAGGGGTCTAGTTTAGGTATGCTGGCCTGGCTTTAGCACAGGAGGATAGAGTTGTCTCTCCAGGGCCTTGCTGACTTACCTACAGGATTTTAGGGAAGTCACAGATGTGCCAAGTTACACCAGACCCGATCTGGTATATGTTGATAATTTTTAAATGAAAAAGAGACTAGCTGAGTGCTTCCAAACAGCAACTGACTGTTGATTTCCACCTTTCCTTTTAATTACAGCTGGCTGATCATGGTGGCAAAGTAGGTAACTTGTCACACTGTAACACAAAGCCTACAGCACTTGAGCACAGACCTCTCTCTGCTAAATCACTTGCAACCTAGTGGTGTTGCAGAGGCAAAAAACCTGGCCCAGGTTATGCTAATTCAGTTTAAAGAAGAAAGCAGTCAAGGTACCGGGTCACTTCATAACAGATTTTGGCTTTCCTCATTGGCACCTCTCATTGTCATCTAAACACACTCAGTACTTGCCTCTTGGTACAGATGCTGGGGTTTACAAACAACACTTCAGCTGGATGGTCTAGCACTCGGTGTCTTTCTAACTACAGTAGCTGCACCAGCACCTAATGTTTTAATATACTGTTGTAATATATCCTGCAGCTTGGAATTCAGTAATTTACAAAGGCAAGTAAGACACTGTAGACAGAGTCTGAGGGAAAAAAACAGCTCTTAGTAGTGTCCTGTAATAAAAGCATTTTGGGGAGAAAGAGTGCAAGCAAGCACCACAGCAGGCTAGATTAGACATTCAATCCTGCCTCCTCCTCAACCATCAGTTGAAACAATTCGGTATGCAAAAAGATAATTCTTTGATTTTAAACATCTTTACAGTTAAAATCCCGTCAGACTTTCTCTAGTCTTAAGCACCACCTTATCGATTCTGTTTACATGAGAAATGCCACCTTCATATGACAAATACAAGTCTTAAATTTCGAAGACAGCAGACCTGAGAGTTCAAAACAATGATTCATACAGCTACTACGACCACTGAAACTGAGGTGCAATGCTGCAAAGCACCAAAGTGCACCCACAAATATAAGCCCCTCATCTGAAATAATTTAAAATCTAATAAAGACAGACATAAGAGTTCTTCGGCACTTTGGAGAGTTACTAGACTCTCGTTTCTGAACTACTCAATGAGAATTTCAGCCAAGTGTGTTTTGTTTGGAAACACAGCAAAGAGCCTAAAGCTAACAGATCATTGAACAAAAATAAACATGCAGCCAAATCCACATCCCAATAGAGATCTTGTAGACTGCAGCAGTATTGCCCCAGCATCCCCATCAGCATAACCCATGATGTTCAAAACTGAAGGCCCTGAACCTGACAGAACTCTGCTTCTGTGCCTTAGTCTTAGCAGTGGGACCTGTGGGGATTTCCAGTCATTCTCAAAATGCTCAGATCTCACAAGGAGGTGTAGGTACGGACATGAAGAATGGATAATGGAAACCCACAGATACTGGCTTGACAACACAACATGTACCTTTACATTCAGCAAAGCTTCAAAGCGAAGGGAGAGTTTGCTAGTGTTTGCAAGTTCAAATTTAGGCCTCCAAATGCGTATCAGAGAATCCGAATAGCTGGCCTCATTTTTTGAGAGTGCTGCTTGCAGCTCCCACTGAAGTTTCATTAATGCTTGACACACCCATGCTTTAGAAATTAGGCATTTATGTATCTGTCCAGGTATGGAGAGTAAGAGCCCTCTCTCTGCCTAGCAGCCTTTTTTTTTTCCCCTAAATGATCAAATTACTAATATTGTCCTGCATCGCTCATTTAGGGCTTAAGTTTGACCTAATTGCAAAGGACATGCTAAGCAGCTATTACAGAGAACTGTCAGCAGCAGCAGCATGTACACAGTGAACACTAAATCCTGCCTTTGATTTATCAGCACACAGATGCATACCATATTGGACGTAAAATTTTAAATATTGTGTATTTAGTTGTTGTCATCTTTGGATTCTGTAATAAGAAACAGAAGGTTGTTTCCAGCACTGCCAGGACCGGTGTCCCAGGAAGCATTTTGTATGAGTTATAAAGAGCATAGGTAAAGCATCTGATGTCATGCCTGGAGAATACAAACACCCCTACCAAGTGGTGGAGCTCAGATCCACAAAACAAACTCTGGGTGAGCTCAGGTTTCTGTACAGTATTTAGCTTTTAACAGCTGTTTTAGCAAAACACTTGGATGCCTTCTCTAATCAACAGAGGATAGACACAAGCAGCAAGCAGATCACTCCTTACCAAGGACAGCAATTAGCAGTTGCCTTCTAGGGGAACCCATGTCATGGGTGAAGCCTGCATAACTAGCTTGAATTGTACAAGCAAGACAGCTAAAATTACAGCATCATCACCTACCTACTCAGGCAAAGAAAAGAGAACAAAGTTGAAGCCATCAGATCCTCCGCCATGAAGATTCTCCCACACATACTCCCTTGCAAGCTGCGAAGGGTTGCAAAGCTGCTCTTGGGTTTTTGGTGTTTCTTGGTGCATTACTTCTGCACAAAGAGTACCACAGCTATTCTGACTGCATATTGGATGAAACCTGCTTTACTGAGAATTACCAATAGCCCCCATTACCTCCCTCTGCACCTCCAGAGAGACTAAGTCTGAAGCCTGAGTTCTGGCACTTGGGAGAGAGGCACAGAAAGCCCAGTCCTGCCAAGACTTGCAGGAGTGAATAGAGCAGAATTTATCTCCAGCAAGGTCTGGAAGCAGAGCCAGCATCTGTTTGCTGACAAAACTTTCAATCAGAAAAATGAAACCTGAAGGTACCCAATCTGACTGCAGCATTATAACACAGCCTTTGCTAGCTATTCCAAAGCCACCTTCTAAAATAAGGGGCCTCTGTGCACCACTCAGGTCATTCAGAAAAGCCTGGAAGGGCATGTTGATGACAACAGACCTTTGTATAAATGAGAATATGGCTCAAAATCTATCGATTTACAATACCTCCTTCTGTACCATAAAATCCTTCAGTATTTCTGCAAAACAAAGAGAAAAACTGGTTTAATAGTAACATCAGCTTTGAGAGTTTCCCAACATGCTTTTCAAAACTAAAAATCACTAAAACAAAACAACTTATGAAGCAGTGTTAACTAAATGCCAGGTACAGCAATAAGAAAATCAATTAATGGGAGGAAGTAATAGCCTTTTTTTTCCCATTGTCTTTATGCTTAAGACTAAAATAGCCAAGATATATTTAATGCACGGAAGGACTACAGCTATATGTAATGCTTGAAAGAGGGGCCTCCAGTAGGTCTCATCAGCAGCAATAATTGTTTACCAGACACAAAAATCCTCTAGGTGTTAAATGGATACCAGGGAGTAGTGTTCAAGTGACATGGAGAAAAGATTGTCCTAGGGAACTGCAAGCCAGAAGCACAGCTGTGAAATTGCTCTGGCAGACACTGTCACAGTTAATAACATGATCCTTTCAAACACATACATTAGAGTCTTCATGGCACTTGTAATTTGTTAAAACTCCCAATCTGTCACTTTTTTTCTGAGAACAGAAGGAGAAAACAAGCCTGTGCTCTGCTTTTCTGTGCATACCTCTGTTCACCAGCACTTCTTATATTCTTACATGTTTTACAGGGTTTCTTTTAAAACACCAGGCAGGTATTAAAGGGCAGACAAAGAGAAGAATGATTTCTGTTGCTTGCACGCTTGTGGCTATATAAGGGACAGTAGCACGCACACGCCAGGGAAAATGGCATTTGTGAGATTCCAAACCAGCACATTCAGAAGTACAGCAATTGCAATTCAGGTGGAAAGATAAACCACTGGCACCATTTAAATGCACTCTGTGTTTCCGAAATGCCAACTGTAAAAAACTGCTGATATTTAATTTCATTAGATATACTGCATCTGGTGTTTATGGCTTAGTGCTGTTGCCAGAGAGCCCCAGGAGCTTCGGTCTGGGAGCCAAGCCAGTGTCTACCAACTTAGTTGGACTACTGTGGATACACAAAGGTCCAATATTCCTCTGATTTAAAGCTTTCAGGCAGATTTTCAGAGACTTTTGTTTTATTTATAGTTAGCATGTGTGGAGAGAAATAAAACAGTCATTTAATATGCTGTGCAATTATGGGTTTATTTCTTCCAGTTTCTCATTTCAGTAGCTTATTCTGAAGCCCAGAGAACTGGAAATCTGTGTATTTCTATCTTAACCATTCGTATATGGATAGACAGAAAGAAATTCAGTAATGGAATGTCTTTCCATTAAAAAATAAAAAGCCATTATACAGCTTTATTATAAAACTGTACATTACACTATTTATGCAGATGGCCATCATAGCTGTTACACACTGTTAAATGTTCTTCTTTCTGTCACCCCTTATAGCATATATTTATATGTTTGTTATATGAAGCTCTGATTTATGAATGCAGATGCCCTGGTGTTCTTATACCTAGAGGTTTTAGATTCTTTTCTGCATGAAACTGGAATATCTGCTCCCTAAAAACCCTACAGAAAATCAGAGGAATTCTGTTCATTAAATTGACCAAAAAATGTGCATCTCAGCCTAAAGAAAACTAAACAGGATTAGCAAAACAGAAAGCATATTCTGTCTTCAGGGAATATTTTAAGCATCTGAGCGGACAACAAAATATTAAATAAAAATGTGCACAATTTTATTTTCCAAGGGTGTGTGGAATGCTTGGCCATCTGCTATAAATGTGAGGCTGCCAAATATCACAGATTCACACCTTGAGTTTGGAAATTGAGTTCACATGGCAAATCCATGTATTTCTTGTGGTGTCTGCATTCCATCAGCCTTTCCTTTACCTGCTACTCAGTTTCACACTTCACTGACTGTTAAGCTGGATTGTTTCATGGTTTTTAAAAGGGTAGAGCCCAGTTTTGCAAAGTCCCATTGATACCTGACTATATGCCTCAGAGGTTTTCAGAATGGGGCAGCATAAGAAAATCAGTTTGGGAGATCAGGGCCTCTGCTCAAAGCCACTGGCAGTAGGAATGGAATAACATTGTGCAATTTAGGAAAAATTCCTCCTTCCATTCTGAAAAAGTAATCAAGAGGGAAATCCTTGAAGGCTGAACTTTAACAGACTACCAGCTTATACTATGAAAAACACTGAAGCTTCCATGACAATCTTACTTAACCAAACCCAGACACACTTTTAATTCATATCAACCTGTTCCTTGTATGTAATTAACTGAGAATATAGGAATAGTGCACCCCTAATTTGAAGAGTGTTAAATAGATTAGGACCAAGGCAAGAACAGCTAAACAAGGTTTCAGGCAATTTGATTGTAAATCTTGCATGGATTCATCTTCTTGCCATTGTCTATAGCACAACTTTACAGTGAGAGCTGCAAGCTAATGCAAAAGTCACCATTATGCTTGTTGAGCTTCAGAGGAAATCTGTTTCTAGCACCTACTGGCAATTAGCAAGATAACAAATATAGATTGGCACTTTTTAATGTTCAGCAACCTATCTAACACTTTTTTAATGCTTCCTCAAATGTAGAAGCTTTAAACCCTTCTATTATCGTACTTGGTAGTCAGCTATTTAGCAGACATACAGTCACGGGTTGTAGCCACTGAAACTGTCGTACACCTCCAGTGCTTTCACAGCTTTGAGGTCCGTGCCTGGCTGGACACAAGACTGTGGGTATGTCTGCTCCACCAAATAGGCCAGCTCACTCAGGCACCACTGCCAGTATGCCCACAATATGATAGATCTCAAAGCTGGATACAGTCAGGTCGAAAAAGCTGGAAAAATACTTGGGTATTTTGGATATGCTAAATTATTTCCCTGTAGAGTAATCTTACCAGCAAACCTGAGCTAGCTAGTTCAAGACTACTCCACGTAGCCTTGCTTGAGTCGTGGTCAGTGCTGTACAGACAAAAGCGACCTTGTCTTTTTTTTATTTTACCCTAAGTTTTTGTAAGGAATATTTTGCAAGGAATATTTTTCATTTAATAGCTTATCTGTCTCTTGTGCTCAGGACCTGTCCTGAGTTTTGTGTCCCTTTCCGTAGTTTTCATCAGAAACTGCATACAGCATTTCACAGAATTAAACTGCTGTTTTGCCTTATCTGCAGAAAGGGAATAACCCTCACCTACCTTTTAAGTTTTATTTTCTATGAACACTTTCACAGCAAAGCCTGCTGCCTTCCCTGCCTCTTAGAGGGCATGCACAGCATCATTTGAAATTCTGGGATACCTTGAGATCCTTCTCCCTCCAATCTGCTGCAATTATTTAAAAATCACTTCCTCTTCAACTCTTCTGAAAGACTTAAGTTTTTTATGTAGGTCCCTGCTGGCATACCATACATCTACTTGGAGAAGTTCTTTGAAAAGTATCTGTTGTCAATACCACATCATTCATCAGCACTAAACCAAATATATTTCTCAGAACTCACGTTTGTTATCTGTCTCTGAGGTTCTCCTAGTGGAATAGGATGAAATTAAATCTAAATTAGGCTTTAAATTATTTAGTCAGAGATCACTGAGTTTGGAAAGTCATACTAGAGAATGAGCACCCAGGGAAGTAGTCAAACATGATTTTTGGAGAAGAGGATAGAAAGAGAAGAGAAGGAATTGATGCATCATATCAGGTATGTAAAATCACAAATGTTGTCATTCCTGACAGAAAAGGGGCACAAGTTGCTCTTTTGTTCCAGTTAGGCAGAAAATAATCTCCGCCACACTTAGGAGTTGCACCTTTCCTTCTCAGAAGGAATCAGGTCCTAGAGGTTCTGAAAAATCTGACAGATTATGGTATTATTAGAGTTCAAAGTAACTGTATGTTCAATGTAAAACACAAACTTTTTTTTTCATATTAATCGTTCTTACTGCCATGATGCCCTCCTATACCAGATAAAGCTAATTAGAACTCAAAGGCTCTATTAATACCAGTACTGCTTTTAACTCAACAGTGACACAAACAGGTTTCTTTGAAGAAAGGGTATTTTCGAGTTGAATTATACCTGAATCTACCATAAAACAAACGTTTCATAACAGACCCTCTAAACAATACTCGCTTTGAGTAACTAAATAGCCCTGACCATGTTTACCCTTACCCCACTTCTCCCTTCCCAGTTACCACGGAACACTACGAATCCCTTGAATCTACCCTGAGGGATGCAGAACAGCCGTGCTCTGGGAAAAACCTGTTTGCTCCAACCTTTTGTAATTATGATTTCAAAAAAACCCTGAACCCTGCCCCAAAACACTAGAGAAAAAACAAGCAAAAACCAAAAAAACCACTCGGCAAGCACCCCGAAGGGTACAGCGGCCGGGCACGCCGTGCTCGGACGCCCCAACGCCTGACAGGCACCGGCTGCGCCGCCGCCGCCGCGCCCCGTCCTGAGGCGGCGGGCGGCCGCGCCGGCGGCGGGGAGGAGAAAACGCCCGCCGGCCGCACTGCGCCTGCGCGCCGCCCCGGCCACGGCGGGTCGCGGCGCCGCAGCATGTCGCTGCCCGAGCCCCTGAGGAGGCGGCTCGGCTCCTTCAGCCGCACTGTCTTTACCGACAGCAGCCGCACTGGCCCGCAGTGCCCGGGCAACAGCGCAGGTAAGCGCGGCGGCTGGCCGGGCGCCTGCCAGCGACAGGCATGGCGGCGGGGGACAGCGCCCGCCGAGGCGATGAAGCTGAGGCGCGCGGGGGAGGGGGCGTGCCAGGAGTAAAGATGGCGGCACCAACCGCCGCCTAGAGGCCGTTGGGGCGGGGTCGCGCTGGGGGCCGTTACCGCGGTGTCCTCCCTGGGCTGGCGGGGCCGCCCGGCGCCGCCCGCGTGCTCCGTGGAGTTGCTGCCGATAACGTAGTTTAACGGGTGTTTTCTGGAGTAAAACAATAGCGGCTGCGGTATCTCTCAGCACTTGACGTGCTTCACTAAACGAGGAGGAGTCTGACTGAGAAGCAGTTCCACAGGCCATTCTGCAGCCACCTTCACAACTTGATAAGCGACTTTGTACAAAATGTTGCAGATAAAACACACCGTTGCCACACACCGTGCACTCAGACTATACCAAAATCAAAAAAAATATATATAAATGATTTATAAAGACCACTGAAAACAAATAAAAGCTCGGAGCTGTTGTTTTTAAGCTCCACAGTCCTGCACAAAGTTACAATACCAGATGCTTAGAGCGGAAGGAGATGTACCAAGCCAAAATGCAAACCTTCAATATGCAAGTTTTCCCTATCTTCTTCCAAGTCTTATCAATAGGGGCCCATAACTGCATTACAGGATCAATTCCTCATTACAGCCACCTGACCACACAGGATATTTTTCTTAACTCCAGGAATAGCTGCTATTTTTACACATTTCTGTTACCTTTTCTTTCATGAAAACTCCTACATGAATGCCAAAACCTACAGCAAATGGACCGTTAACGTATATGAGGTCCTGATTTCAAATCTTAAGTTTACACATACATGCCTTAGTGAGTTGCCCTAGCACCAAAGAATTAGCCGTTGGGTTTCTTGGTGTCATTTCTGCGTATTTTTACAATCCCACAAAGTAAACAGTAGTTCAGTTTAGGAGTAGAAAGATGAATTAGAGATGACTTATATTTCTAAGCATTCATACAAAACACAATCTTATAACTTGAGAAGAACTCAGTACTGCTATGAACGCTGTATCACTACGACCTGAAAGTACCTGAAACAGTCTCGTCGTCTGTTTTTAAATAACAAGGCCGTGAACTATTACATTTTCATCTAATACATATGGAACAGAACAAGTTATAATTAGTCAGTCTGATTTTTTGAGAGATAAAACAGTGTTTTAGAATTGTATCTCAGTGCCCTCTAAAATCCACAATTTTAGTTCTAGTTCTGGTATTTGGAGATTGATTCGTTAGAACAGCTGACAGTTGCTGGGACAAATTTCGGTAGATAGTCAAACTGCTTTGAGGTACCTATAGATTTTTCATTCCTTTGCAGATGAAGGAGACTGTTGATATTTAAAAATGGGATGATTAAAAAGCACTGGTTGTCTTGCACCTTCTATTTCAGTATAGCAAGTCCTTGCCCATCACCCCTTACCCTTAAGGTTTGTCCCAGTTCTGTCCCCAAATCCTCCTCCCTTCCCAGCTAGTCCAGTAGCTACTATGAACACTTCCGCAACGGGCATAAAGACTTCTGGAACAGACTGTACCGGGCTGCATGTGGCTGGACTGGAAACAGGGAAGACAGACTGAGATGGAACAAAGACAGGTATGAGAATGGCTGGAAGATTTGAAAAGAGATGGCATTATCAGGAGAGAGGTGGTTTTGAAGTCAAAAGTGAAAAAACATGGCTGATTGATGGTCTAAATTTCAATTGAATATCACCTTTGTGGCAGACGGGGACACAGGACTTGCATACAAAACAGCAGGTCCAAATTGGCAGCTCACAATGAAAACTTTCTAAACTTGCACCGATAGTACCAAGTGAAGATTTGCCTGAAAACTGCATTTGGGGAAAATGTGAGAAATGAGACTTGGTAATTAAAGTAAATTGGATGCGGTATCAGTTAACTAGACTATGGCAATAAAATTTAGTCCATTAAAAACAAATGATTCTCTTGGATGCCCGTGTAAGTTTTTCCTTGTTTAGAATCTAATGTTCTAAGTCTATGGTTAAGCCCTAAATGTGAAATTTAGGGCCTGCGTAGTGTTACACAGTTCAGTATTTGTTTTTCTTTGCACTATGTCAACTCATTTTCTTTTCTCAAGACTTTAAAGGATAAGTTTGATACATACAATGAATTATTGGCTCCAAAGAACTAAAAGAATTACTGTTTTCTTGCAATGTCACTCTGTATTCAAATGTCTATGATTCAAAATGGAGAGTGGGCAATGGAAGCCTGCTCTGTAGGAGCAAGTCCCTACCCAGGAAGGTCAGCAACAAAATGAGAGTAAGCCAGTATGTATTCATTTAAACTCGGGACATTTTCTTAAGAACAACAGAAAAAAAAATGCCACCTCCTACTTCTACAATATCAGGATATACTACTACTTGAACTAAATCGATCAATTTATTTCAGAGATTGTTGATTAGCTGGTAGCTTATGATGTACTCCACAGTCAAACACTTGATTTGAATTTATAACTAAGGGATCAAAATTCTGTATCCTGTGAGCCTAAAGTTACATTAGATTCTGGGAAATGGTATAACCAAAGACAGGGCAGAGTTTTTTCTCTAGATCTCGGAAAATATCATTCTTAATATTTAATTTGGCTGAGATCACCGCTAATGTCCTGCCTGAAGCTAAGATGGAGAAATATCTTTCTGCCGTACTTAATGAAGGGAATTGTGGAGCAAACTAGGAGTAATAAAGACTTCTTTCTATCTACAGATAATGAAATAATTTCCAGTTTACCACTGCAGATGTCCCTTTATTTCAACGTTTATTTTTTCCCGCTTTGGTGGCTCAGCACTATTGTCATGCTCCAATTCAAGGTGAGTCCAGAAGGARAGTAATGGTTGATATGTAATGGTTAATATGCATTATTAAATGCATTATGAAAGTAATGGTTAATATGCATCTGATCAGACACTTCCTGGTACAGAGGTGAAGCTCACTGGAGTTAGAGCTTAGTAGTTCTATGTGGGAATTGCTTGTAATTGGATGTTCTGAGGACATTTGAAAGCCAATACAGCACTGTCAACTTAGAGTAGCATACAGTATCTTCATTTAACAAAGACAGCACATTATGAAATAGCACGGTAGAAACTTTTACTCTCTTCTTCCCACTAGTATCCAATCTTGTCAGATTACTACAAGTTCATCGTGGTCACAGTCATCATCCTAGCCTCTCTAATAGAGGTCATCCGGCTATACCTGGGGTACATGGGCAATCTCCAGGAGAAGGTATGTTACCTTACATACATATTAATTTGTACAGGAGAGCTGAATGGGGATTGAATATAAATAAAATGGTTTGCCAGTTCCTCCAAGAAGCTTAAGTTGAAGACATGATTATTTCTGTCAGCTACAGTCTGCATCTTCTGTCCCCTTGGCTTTCGCTTCCCTTAGCGTTTGGGCATTCCAAGAAGTTTTTACTCAGAAAAGAGATCTCTTGCAGCCCAAAACTGTTTTGTCAGAAAAATAAGTACTCTTAAGAACACCGTATATGGAAATGTTAAACCACCTCACTTCACCATTTCATATTATGTGCTGGTTTTTGAAAGATAAAAGTGTGGGCTTTATCCACAAAAATTTGTATTTTTTCTACTCCACCTGCCAGTTTTTAACTGATGTCTTCCTGTTGTAGGTCCCTGAGCTGGCTGGGTTTTGGCTTCTGAGCCTTCTACTGCAATTGCCTATAATTCTCTTCTTGCTGTTCAATGAAGGCCTGAAAATTCAGCCGCTGGAAAGAGCTGTCAATATAATCTTTGCTTTCTTCCTCACCTTTCAAGTCATTGCAGCCTTTCTTGCCCTGAGAAAAATGGTAAACCAACTGGCAACTCACTTCCGCCTCAATGAGTTTGACCGGCTGGAAGAACACCCTGTACCTGATTTTTATGGCCTAGGAAAAGAAGAGGGTGCATTCTCCTTGGCTGCTATGGGCCCGTATTGAAGAGTTCTCCTGACAAGTGTTGGCTGGGGATCCGCATTGAGGGCCTGAGAAGTCACCAGAGGCATGCCTCACGCTGCAACAGCTCCATTTCCATTTTGTTAGGTCATTCTTGACCTTCCTACTTCAGAGACATTAAATAAATAAATAAATAAATAAAAAGATCTTGCTTAACAACCAGCATGGCCAACATTGGACCTCAAAAACCTGAGCTCCGCTCTGCAAGAAAAATTGAAGCTTATTGTGTAACTGGCCAACTTGATTGATTTATTGGCAGACTTACTGGGTAGAGTACGCATGGAATAGATTTGGTAGTTTTTACATTTTACAAAGCTGTATACTGTGTTTAAAAAACATCCAGAACTATTTGAACGGTTTATTTTTTTTAACAATAAATTTTTATACACTTTTTTTCCTGTTGCTATCAATTTCTCTCTGTCCTTTTGAATATGTTGCACATATTTAAGCTCTAGTGTCTTAGTAAATCAGAAAACCCCAAACAGAAAGTAAACAAGCCCAGGAAGTCTTGACAGCCAGCAAGAACGATAGAGATGGCAGTGATAAGACAGGAAACAAAGAGTAGAGCTTCAGAGGTGGTCTTCTAGATACCTTCAGCTCTGGGAATTCCTTACTAATAAACTAGGAATGGAGTTTTAAAGGTATTCCTTGCTTAACTCCTATGCTCCTGTTCTTTGGCATAGCTAGAATTTTAGCTATCAAGCCATTCAGAATGGATAGTGCAATTTTCTCAAGCGGAGAATGCACTAAGCAGATATTAACAAAATTATATCCATTAAAAGTTGATTTATAATGCTGAAGAGCAGAGCCTGCTTCTCTCAACCTTCTACATAGACCAAGATTTTCTCATTCCTGTTTTGTGTGTTAAGAGCTGGTCTATCTTCTTTTTCAGTATTGGCTAAAAGTTTGCTTTTCCTATCAAAGAGGGATAGTGGCCAAAAGTAAAGCAAACTTTGTGTCTAATTCCTTTCAGTTTTCAGCAGGACAGGAGCAGTTAGGGACTAGTAGTTGTTAGGGTTGGCACAAGCATTTGGACTGCTCAAAGGAAGATAAAGGGAGATGGGTATAATGTGAAAAATGTGCAATGTGCTTAAAGCTATTGTATGCCTAAAACTTAACAGAAGCTTACTGAAGAGTGTTAGCTTTGTTTTATGGCATTTTTTTAAAAATCCATGAGTGAATGGTACAACTCATTCTACTGAATTTCTTTTTTTTTTTTTTTGTTTCATTGTTGTAAACCCTACCTTACCAAAGCAGGTACTCATGTTTTTTTTTAAAAAAAAACTAATTCCTCTGCCAACAACAGGATAGACTATTGTGCAGAAAGGAGAGAGATTTCTGTAGGAGAGTCTCTAAGAATCTCTCAGCAGTTAATTTAAAACATTTGGAGCCCCTCATTCCATGTCTGAAAGAGAGACAGGTTTAAGCAGAAATTATGTATTTTGAAAAGCATATTTATAGCGTTAAGAACTCCTTGCAAAAACATCTTTAGCTGATGCAATACGAGAACATCACACATATTGTCATGTCAGCCACAACTATGCTACTGCAGAGTGCCAAGCCAGGGCTGATCAACTCCATGGAAAGTTTGGCAGGCTCCATTACAACAACGGTTAGATAGCAGCATAATGGGTCTGACAGGCTGAACAGGAGCATCAAGCACCCTGGAGCAAATTTTCTCCAGTGACTGTGAAATTTAACTCAGATACTCCAGCCATACAGCCTTTTCCTGCTCAAATGTGATGATAGACCTCAAGAAGCTCACCTCCACTACTAACAGAACCTGTGCACCATGGAAGTAGCCTAATGATGCAGCATGGAAGTTGGAAACTGCTAATTTTCAGTGCCTTCCCATAGCTTATCCAAGAGAAGATACGGATTTGGGGAAAGCCATATCTCTTCTTAGTTCCTCTGCTACACGAGTCTGCCTGTGAGTTCATTGACAGAACAAGCCTTGAGACAGCTTAGAAGGGGCACTAGGGCAATTGCTGTCCCTTTGGCTCTGCGTATGGCTTGCCCACTCCTTTTACGAAAAGCCTGCCGTGGGGGATTAGCAAGGAGGTACACTAAGGTGGGACAGAAAGCTTGAGCTCTGAGAGACACATTGATACACCTCTATTAAGCACAAAACTGAAAAAAGACATCCACACACCAGTACTGAGAACAAGGAGCTGGCCTCCAGGCTTAAGGCCATGAGATTCAACTCACTTTAAAAAAAACACACACCAGTACTGAGAACAAGGAGCTGGCCTCCAGGCTTAAGGCCATGAGATTCAACTCACTTTAAAAAAAATACAAAAAAAAACCCCATAAGTTTTAGCTTTTAGTGATGATGAAATCATGGGCTTGGACGATCAAATTATGCAAGAAAATTATGAAGAGCCAAAGATACCAGGAAGCATCTCACTGCTAGACAGAGAACATCAATGAAGTAATAGAGAAAAGAGGATTCAGCGAAACACTGTTAGAAAGAAAGAGTTACCTGGAAATGGTGAAGATAGAAACCAGTCTGGAATGTAAAGCACCAGCAACGTATTTGATAAACYCAAGATCCATTACTTCTTCTCAGTCTTCCTAACAGACCTGGTAGCTTTGATGAATTTCATCATTACAAGCCTAAACACTTAATTATGAAGAAAGCCTAAAAGCATCTAGCACTRGGATTCAGTGTCTACAGCTGTGAAGAAAATTACAGAAGCACTTGGGAAGACAAACCCACAACAAATGGGGATTTTCACTGAAACTTCCCTTCAGCCTCCAAGATGAGCAGATGCAAATTCAAGCAAGCCTGAAATATACTAATCACTTGTAACAGCCAAATGTCAGACATTCAAAAGGAGTTTCAGAACAGAAACTTTCGATAAGCATATTTTTTTAAAAAAGAGAATTGAGTGGGCTCCACGAGGAGGTGAAGAAAAGGGGGAAAACTATAGAAGGTGCTTGCACAAAAAGTAGTGATGCTAATGATGGCATTTATGTTCTAAAGTAAAATAGGAATATTTTATTCTKTTTTTAACAAAGCTAAGGAGTAATTGTTAGAACAGGTTGGAAGCAAAAAACATACTGGAGAACTTCAAAGTGATATAGCGAGAGCTAGGAGTCCTCTCTAAATCTTCTTCCTCCTATTGCTCAGGTAACTGTGATCACACGTGGTGACCCATAACAGGAGTAACATACGTGTCTTGTAGTGCAAAGCATCCATGAGTAGAAGACTTTAGGATTCAACAAAGCACGTGTTTAGGGATTGATGGGTTTTGGTGGGCTTTACCTCTCTATAAAATATGTAGAAAYTAAGGTGAAGGGAGGGAAATGGGGCACACAGGAAATTGCAGTGGAAGCTTTTCTGACTAAAATTAAGTAACATCAATTTTGAACACAAGCTGCCTAGGAGGGGCTTTTTGCCATGTTAGGATTTGTGCAGAGAATTACAAAACACATTTTGCAATAAGCTAGGTAGCTGTCAAGAGCTCTTCCCAAGGAAAGTCTCTGAATGGCAAAAGCCTAGATAATATTAAGAGAAGCAGCGGGGGGAAGCTTCGTGCAAAATAACCTTCCTCTCCCCAAGTGTTGGGCTTCATCAGGTTTATTGCTTGGAAAGGCCAACAGATGGTTTGAAAGGAAATTGATATCAACATGCATTTCCTTTAATTGAAGAAAAGGAAATCAAGAGTGGGCATATTACCTTAAAATGTGCATTTTTAGATTCGCGGTCAGTTTGAAGAGAATTGTGCATCGAAGGTCACCAGTGTGGTGTGGTAGTACCTGAGCTCAGCACGTTCCTTGCCAAAAACGAACTTTGTAGGAGGACTTTGTTAAATAGTTGCAGCACTTCACAGAAGGGGGAAATAAATTTGGAAGAGGCTTCAATTATGAACCTCGCTTGGGCAGATCTGATAAAGCAGKCATGAAATAAGGGACAAATCTGATAAAAGTGACATCTGAGAAGGAGGAAGGTGCAGCAGTAACCTTTCTATATGAATGGTTCACTCTTCCATGTAGCTGAAAGAATCGTACCCAGAAGAACGAGATCATATATTTTACTCTTGCCCTCATTTCTTATAAACTAGAAGAGATTCAGCGTTAATCTTTAACTATTTAATGAAGCAGGTAGCATTGGCACCATTACACAGTCTGTCAAGATAGTTCAATAGTAATATTTGATAGCAGAGATCATTTATTTTGAAAAACGAATTTTGCTTCTGTGGGACAAAGATCACATGGCAGCAGTTAAAAAGGACTTTGTTCAGTGCCTCAAATAAAGCCAAGGTAATAAAGAGGTCTTCTGTGGGAGGCAGGCAAAGTGGTATAGCAGGGTCAGCTGGTAAGACCAAGAAAAATTTAAACTATAAATAGGCTCAAAAAGTGTAACACTGTGGGAAAATGAACACATTGATAGAGGCCACTGGAGGAGCCCCTGGRTACATGAAGCAAAGGATTTTTTGAAAGGAAATAAATGTGCTAAGTTACCGGATGGAAATCTTGCAGGGCTTCAAAGGAAACATGTTGTTCCACCAACGCAGCGGCCTGCAGGAAACAGTTCCCCATTCATGAAATAKATGCAACTTTTGCAGCAAAGAGCACCTACTTCAGACGATCCAAAGTTGGAAAATAACAGCAACTCCTACTTGGGAAGCGTGCRCTTGCCCAGACACGTGAGCACAACAGAGGAGCTGCAGAGGAAAACACGGAGCCAATCTGGCAGGCAGCAGCAAGCGTKAGCGTGCAGAGACCCTCGGCATCCCCCGCGGATTTGAGAAGTATTAGCGACTTCCTCGAGGGCTGCCTTGAGCATCCAGCGCTGGGGAGGAGTTCCTGCAGCCCGTGAAAGAGGCTGTTGTTGCTCTGGATGGGATCTTTATTCACTTTTTGGTAGACCYGTGCCAGTTCAGAGTCAAAGATTCAAGCAAAAATGCTGGGACTGTATTTCCTCCTCATGTTTTCTGTTTGTTCAAGCCCTGCTCTAAGGATATTCTGCGAATATTTCCAGTCACTCGTACAGCTAACACCAGGAGGATTTATTTTGTAATACTTGGCGCAGAGAAAGCTTCCGACAGGCTACAGCTTTGCACAGAAACTCCCACCCCGTGCAGCTACCAATCCCCAGTTGCTTTGAAGAGGAACATATCATTTGTGGCTGTCCTGAACGATCCATATCAGTCAGTGTTACTGATCTCGTTTGAACGGTGAAAAGGATTTTGGCCGGAAAAATCTGCTCTCCTTTTATTTTGCCCGTGACCACAGCAACTTTTTCACAGAAAAAGTAGAATTTATCGTGAGATTAAAACTTACAAGAGCACATCAGAAGATACCTGGACCTGCTTATGACTTAAGTATTTTCATTTGAAGGTCGACAGCTACAGAAACACACAGGGCGTTGCTTTTTCTTTATGAGAACACCTCACTTGGAAATGAAATCACATCACAACCCGAAATGCTGGAAATGCTCCCTACTGAAAGCAGCTGGGTAGTGCCAGAAGACAAGTCTTAGAAAGATGTCTTCACTTTGAAGTTCAAATCCTGGAAAACCCAAAGGTCACTGCTTCTTCAAAAAGATTCTGCATGGCTGGCAAAGCACGCATAAAAACACAGTTTAGGAAAAAAAAGAAAATATATATATACATATATATACATATATACAGAGAGAGAGAGAGAGAGAGAGAGAGAAGGAACTTACAACAGTCACACAAAATATTCCAGCAGAATATGAAGAATTGAGCCAAGACAAAGCTATGATTTGGGGACAGACACATGATTTCTTATCATTGCTTAGTTCAGACTTCAACCAAAAGCCCAAGCCAGAACTGTTTGACAAGACTGATGGTGCTTTGAACTGCCAATTCACGACTGAGCAAAGAAGCTTACATGTCTGCTTAGGAACCAAACCCAACTTTTGTGGGCTGCTCTTCAGGTGGCAGCACCCCCCAATGGGCCCGCCACGAGAAGGTACCTCCAGAAGGGTGTCCTTGCACTCAGGGGAAACAGGATTTGGTAGCCTCCATCCGCATCACAGGCAGGCAGCAGGTCAAGCCTCCAGGAGCATCTCAGCACTCACGGAAAGAATTCAAAAACCAAACCGGCGGCTTGCATGGGGACGGGCGCTCAGGACCCCGGGGGGGTTCGGGAGGACGGGTAGCTTGGCCAACAGGGGACATCTCCTCCAGCCTGGGAGACGCACGGACCCTGGTCTGGAGCAGAGGCGAATGCTTGTGCGCTGCACGCGGGCACGTGCCAGGTGAGAGGCAGCTGAGCGCAGCCGCGTGGGACGGCGCCCTGGTAAGCCCCCGGCCTCACCACGAGCAGGGACCTCTCTGCGCTGCCCACCCGCGAGAGCATCGCTTTTCCCCTCTCCTGGATAAAGGGTGCTGGAAATCTCCTCTAGCAGAGGGGCAGGTCAGCTTTTCCTCTTGCTAGCAGCGTAAGAAAGCCCTGCCCCAACAGCCAGCACTCACAACTGCACCGCGAGCACTCCAACACCATGGGGCCCGCAGGGCACCTTCTCAAAGAGAAGGCAGATCGTTTTCCTCCTCCTCTACAGCTGGGAGGAATCAAGAGTGGGCAGACCCAGAATTTTAATTTATGCATCATCCAGCAAACCAAAATACCACCAAGGAGTGCTTTTCAAAGTACAGCAGTGCACCCTAAGAGATTTAACTGCTAGAAGATGCTGACCACTTGCTTAAAAAARGGAAAAAAATCTGATCATGATGTCAGAAAAACATCCTAAATAGATTTAAGCTGTTGCACTTAATGTCACATAGCACTGACCCACGGTCAGCTGGTTTTCTGCTCCACTTCCCCTTCTGCCTGGAAGCAAGCCTGGATCACCGCATGGTGCAAAAAACAAAAACACTCACTGAAAACATCCAAACCCATGATTATGCAGTCCCGCAGCCAAGTACCATCAAGAACTGGGGGAAAAGATTTATATATAAAGTTCAAATACCCAAAGTGACTCAAGCCACAGCTACTCTAATTTCAAGGGCCCACAGCAGCACTGATACCATGATGGCCTCAGCTAAGGGGCATAAACACATGTTAGGTCACTGGAAGCAAAACATTTCGAACAGAGCTTCCCCAGCCGGAGAGTGAGCTCTTCCTTCTGGCTTTAACCATTGCAGCTTTGCAAGAGGAAAGAGAAAAAAAGAATTTTTTTAAAAGAGGGGAAGCAGGGGAATAAAACCAGTGGACTAAGCACCAGAAGTGGGAAGATGAGCTGCGACTACCTTTCTGCAACCCTAATTATTTGCATTTCACGGTGCTTGGCAGATGTCACGTGGCACCATAGGCACTAGGAAGAACAGTTGTTTATTAAGTAATTTATAGCCTAATAATTAACAGCTAATCACTTGAGAGTTGGGATGCTCTGGGAACCGACCCAATTCACAGCAAATACGTGTTTCTACCCACAAGGTCCTTCCAAGGTGGTCGCAGGCACGCTGAGATCACTGGGTGTCCTGCAGCAGCTCGGTGATAACGCCCCGGGGGAAGAYGCGCTGCAAAAACATTTTGCCCAGGACCAGCACACCTCACACAAGCCACGGCATGAAGAAGGCACCCTTAGGACCTTGCACCTACACGGCCCTGGCAGCTCACGCTGCAGAGGGGAAGGAGCAGGTGCGTTTGTTTTTCAAACGCTCCCGTATTAATCCCGTCTTGCCTGGATAAAGCTGCGGCGCGGCACGGCCAAGCACGGCTCGCTCCTCTCTGGCAGGACTATGGGCTCTTTTTCCAAGCGAGTCGCCCTGCAGGGAAAGCTCCTTGCCTGGGCTTTTCGCTCCAAAATTCCCAGTCCCTCTGGAATCTCCTCCCATCGCTTCTCCTCTGCCTGCATCAAAAGGTTAAGGGGAACGGGCTTTTTTTACCCCCCTTCTTCCCACCTGGTGTGAAAAAGCTCCTTTCCCCAAGGAAGCTCAGTATTACCGAGCACCTGCAGCTTTCTTTGGCCTCGGCAGGGGAATAAGCCCACCCCGTGCACGCAGGGATCTGCTGGTGGTTTCCTTCGCCGCAGGACAGAGAAGGGCACCCACTTACCTGCCTCMTAGGGGGACATTTGCGTTTAATTTCCTCCTGTTTGCAAAGTACTTCGCAAACCCCACGCAGGAAATGCTTCGTGAGAGCTAACGGCTACACGTGCGCCACGGGACGCAACGCTCGGGCCCCAGCGTCCTGCAAAGCTCCCCCTTGGCCCCTGGTGCGGAGGCAGCGCTGCGATTCAGCATCGCTCCCGGAGGGGACACGTAAGCAGGGAGAATGGTTTGGGGGACGCAAAGAGGAGGAAAAAAAAGCACTGCGGCTTCCCCCTGCACAGCAGCAAGAGGTGGCCAGGCTTGCAGGGACCGGCTTTCGGTGGCAGACACTGCCCTCCAGTGGGACATCTGCCACTAAGCCCATCCTTACTGCTCTAGAGGGGGAGACAGCTGGGTTTCACAGCAACCCAGCATGGGGCTTCTTTTGGAGGGTGCTGAGCAGAGATGCAGGAACTAACTTTAAATTAAGGAACCAAAGGCTACGCTGGAGTACTGAAACATCTTATTTTAATTTAAAAAAAGTCATTTAACTATAGCACGACAACAATTGTGAGCAGACCCGAGGCAGGGTAAGCTGAGAGAACACCTAGCTGAGAGCAAGTGCTTGGCCCTGGAAGGCTGAAGTATTAAAAAAAAAAAAAATCCGTAAGGAAGACTGGAATATCTGTGGTCTGTAAAACACCAGAAGGGTTTATAAAGAAACATGTCAGTGTGGGAAGGCAGGAGCCAGCAATCCCCAGTTAGCACAGATAACCTGGAGAGACTCCAAGGTCTGGCACCCAGAAGTACASGTTAGTTGCCCCAGCACATCTTCTGTTGGCATCACATTTTCTCATTTCATTGCTCTGAGCTCTCCGTCCTCCCTCACCAGCTGGTCACAGGCTCTCATCCTGCTCGATGAAGACCCCATAGGCTTGGCTGGGGCCAGCGTGGGTTCGGCAAATCCAGTCTGGYGGCCGTGCACGGACCTTGAGCTGGAAAGGCTCGAGGCGCAGGCAGTCGCTCAGATGGCTCAGCTCCATCACCACTGCYGCCGCTGGCTCCTCCTCACACTGGGCACCCAGCTCCTCGGGACAGGGATCCCTGCCAGGGCGCCGTCGCCTTGCCACCCCACACAAGATGCCAACAGCCACCAGCAGCACCAGCCCCAAGATGACAGCAGCCCCTACCAGCACTTTGGAGTGGCTGAAGAAGCTGCTGATCCCTGGAAGAGAAGGAGGCAGGGTGKCATCTCCCAGCAGAGCCTCCAAAGAGCAAAACTGCTCATGAATTCATGCTCTGCTAGAATCAGAGGTGCCATGCTCATTGCAATCCAAAGCAGACCAGTTGCTTGAGCTGAGAAAGATTTATAAAAAGATATAGAAACATAATATCCAGACAACCTGGATAGGTTTGTACTGTGTAACTGGTTGATGAATTTGGAATGGAGAGTATGGATAAAAACCACAAGTTATGAATCCATATTCAGGCAAGCTTAAGCTATTAGAGATTTAAGCCATTTGCAAACAGAGACCAGCATTTTAACATTTTGTCTCCATCACTGGAGAACTGGAAGCTTTGTGGAAAAGTGATGTCATGTGATGTTACCTCAAACTGAAACAAAAAGGAAGTTTTGGTGAGGCTTTAAGTACGCACTCCAGAATACTGATATTTTTCAAGCTGGAAAGTGCTGTCAAGCCTTTCTTGCCAAGACCTACATGGTATCACAGGAGACCATGGGGCCTTCTGAAGGGGTGACCAGATCTGCTGATCACAGGAATTATGGCATTGTAGTAACTCAGCTATCACCCTTGGCTGCAGGTRCTGTACAACGGCCCGTGCCAAGCTGCAAAGGGCAGGAGACGTGGGAGAGCTGGTGAGTAAAGGCTGGCAGGCACCRAAGTTGGCAGTGGAAGGAGAGCATCCAGATAGGAGCACTCCATGGCCGACTGGGGAAAAACCAGACGAGCCAGCTGGAGTGACACTTCAAATGCCAAATCAACAGCAATGCTTCAGCCCTACCAACTTAAACACAGGTCACCCATGGGCTGACCRTCTAGGCCAACACTCTCAGGACCTGCCAAGGACTAGAGAAGGGCTATTTCACTTCCAAGTATAACATTAGCCTCCTAACTTCGATACCTATAATGCCTTAGAGACTTGTCTGCCCCAGCTTCACTCTTCCTCCCTCCTTAACATCTCAACACAAGCCCAGAAGAAAGACTTCCACAGCCAAAGAGTTTGCTTGCTTGCTTGGGGGATTTTAAGTGACAGCCAGCTAGGAATGCCCCTGGAAAGGTACAGTAAATATCCTTTCCACACCAGATGCATGTATCTGAAGCCACCAGGAATGGTGTCTTTTTTTAAGCACCAAATTTAACACGTGTTAGCAAAGGCAGAGCTGCAGTTGAAGASCGAGGCACTTACTTACCATTAAGCACTCGCTTCGCATTGCAAGGGACAACTAAATAGGAGCACTTTGCACAGCCCACACCAGTAGCTGCTTTGGAGGTTGTACAAATGATTTGCTCGTGCACGCAAGCCATTTGCACTGTCCCTGTACGTGCAATTACACCCTCCCTCTGCAGACCCATCACCAGCAGGCAAAGATATCTCCTCCATCTCCTACCCGAGCGGGGCACGGGGATGCAGAGGGTGCCGGATCTTGTGGGGGAGCGATCTTCATAGCCCTCCTTGCAGCGGCACAGGTAGGTGCCCACGCCGTTGAAGCAGTCAGCTGCCTCACCGCAGAAGCCGAGGCTGCACTCATTCACGTCTGTGACGAGGGAAGAAGTATGAGAAAGCTGTCCTAAATCTCTCTCCCACCCCATCGACAGCAGCTTACCCCACCCCCTCTCAAAAGGGCCATAAATCAAGTCAGGCTGGGCATGAAATGATTTATTTATCCCAGCAAACAGCAGGAAGCACRTACCTTCGACAAAGAGCGAAACCAGCCACGGCCTTTCCTCCTCTGCAGATGGGCTGAGCAGCTCCTGCAGCTGCGACTGCAGGACCAGAGACAGGTTCCTCTCCTCCGGCCTCAAGTGGAGCCAGAAGGTGAGCAGCAGGTTGTCTCTGCCCACCCTGCAGCCAAGGGAGAGCCCATATGAGAAAAGACCACGCTCTGAAAGCCCATTCACACCTCCCACCCAGCAGGCCTATAAAGGCCTTAGATAGCACTAAATATGCTTTTTCACTACCTCTTTCCTATGGAAGAGGGACCTTTTTCTGCTTTAAGGACAAGGTACAATTTCAGGATAGGAACACAGCAGGTCTTTGCAGAGAGAAAGAGAGCAAAGCCAGGACAAACCACTACCCAAGGACATATTACAGGTTACAGCAAAGCTGCACCTACCAAACTGGTGGTGCACCATCAACCCTACCTTCTGATATCCTTTAACTTTATTTCATTTACTCTGTTGGCAGACAGTTTCAGGTTCTTCTGGATCTGCAAAGCAATAGAGCAACTGATGCTGATTTAGTGTATTTTTGCAAACCACTTGACACATTTAAGGTCCCACATCCCCATGTTCTGCTTTCTCCAGGAGGCCGCATTAACAGCTCCCACCTSTTTATCTTCAGCTCACCTAATGCACATGGACATTTGGGAAGAGGAAGGGCAACAACCCCCATGAATGCTTAGGTGTTAGAGCACAGCAGCATATTTGCAACCCTGCAAGCCGGTGCTCATGTGSCTGCCTTCTTCTCAGCTCTGGCTACAAGCTGCCCAGTTCCAGTCACCTAAAGGCGAGCTACACCTTTAGCTGGTCGCATCCCTRTCTCTGCAGGGCTTTTCGCCACCTCAAGCTTGCAGAGTGCCCRGAGGGGCTGCCACAGCTCAGTCCTTCATCTAGCCGTGGGCAGGCACCCAGGCCAGGCATCAGAACTGGCCTTGAGTGACAGCTAGCACAACCACCAACCCCATTGCCAGCTCTTCATGTAGTTTTAAGTAAAACGAGGGTTGTAACAGTCTCTTGTAGCTAAACATAGGGGGTGGGAGGAGGTTTTTTTAAAATCACATTTTCTTTTCCTTTTGCAGCCTTACATGACTTYTCATGGATTCAAGAAGATACTTTCTGAGCTCTCTTCCACCATGAGGGACCCAGTTCACATGCTTGATTTCAATGGCTACTTCAAACAGCACATCTACCAGAAGACATAAGATTTTAACATGTTTCTGAAGTTCACATAATACAAAACAGGCTCTTTAAATGAGCTAACCCRGGATAACAACAGTAGCAGAAGAGCTAGCACAAGGTTATCCTTGAGTAAGTCAGCACCACATGGGTATTTCCAGAGGTTTAAACAACAAAACCTAGCTAATGCTCAGCACTGAGTACTAGAATTGATCTTGGAGCAAAAAAGTATACAAAGCACTAGCTTTGCCCTCAGGCTTCTTTAGCTTTCTTTACCTTTCCCAAAGGTATCGCTGCAATTTGTGATGGAGTGAAAACTCACCATCTCAGCACTTTCATCTGGGATCAGCTTAGATACACAGCTACGTTCTAGCTGAATCCAGGCTGYCATGGATTTGCCACTGTTTGTTATTTAAAGCATATTTATTCAATAATATTTCTCCTGTTTAAAGCTCAACCCCCTTCCACAGAGGCTCCTTTTTGCAAGCTGTTTGTGGCTTCCTCTTTCTACTGTATAAGCCTGCTTTGCTGTTAATGGTCGTGTACATGGGTTTTGCCTCTCCCCAATTTGAGGAGAAAGGCTTATGCAGCTATCCGATGCACGTAGCCCTAAGATGCCCACTGGAGTGTATTTGAAGAAGYGAGGTTAAAATCCTCTTGCTCACATTAGGGAAATTCTCTTTAAAATAGCCAACAAGTAGTGATCAACCTCAAACAAGCCAGCATTTGTGTAAGGTTTAGTGTCTTAACTCAAGTTCTCCAGGGTACGTGCAAAGTGGTCGCCATACAGCTGTGGGATTGCATGACCAAATGGTCACTAAACCTACTAAGTCAGAGGGAGAGAGGAAGACAACTCAGTGAGCTACAGCTTTAGTAAAATTGTGCTGATATTTCACTCTACTGTAAYACCTACCACAACATATCCAGTAGTTAAAGACAGATGCCAACTATTAGTCCTAGCTAATTTATCAGCTACAATTGAAAAAAAAAACAACAACAACAAAACCAACAACAACAAAAAAACCCTTCTGGATGAGCACAATGTTTTAAGTCCTGCTTAAATCTTTGCATCACTTACCTCCAGGATGGTGCTGGGATCGCAGCGCAGTGGCATTCTCAAGGGATGCCAAAACAGAAGCCAGATCTGTCAGAGCAAGGAAAAGATTCAGGCTATGGACCTTGGCATGCAGGTGAGGGGGAAGGGTATTAATTATGGGTCGCTTCATAGTCASAGCACCATGTGCCAGCTCCTTCCTAGATTCATTGCACCAAAGTCRTAAGTCAAGCTGTAAATACAAGCTGTTCTTCTCTACAGTGAGAAGGGCTCATTAGAAATTAATCACCTCAATAAACCTCATCTCCATTTCTGGAAGTGGATGAAGCGTTACCCTGTGAAGTTGCCCAAACTGCAGCCAGCAGAGCTGTCTTGGACTGCTCATGGAGCAAAGAGGCTTTGGCCTTGTATATGAGRTGTCAGCAGTGACAAAACCAAATCAGCACTTCTCCACAAAGGAGCAAGAACAGCTGGGTGTGGGAGAAAGCTTTCCTTTCGTGCAGAAACTAAGGTTATTTGTGGCTAAATCTTCCTATGAAAGAAGTCCACTATCAGTTCCTAAAATTTTAGGGGGAGACACCCAGCCCTTCTCTCCCTGTTCTTCCTCTGGAGTCTGGTGCTCAAATGCAGTTATAACTCCTTGGAGCATCATGCTACAGCCGCAGCAAGCAACACAAGGCAGTGCTGGTGGACACTACGGGCACTTGCAGTCTACTTTGGGTGTAAAGTCCTTGCTGAGAGGCCAGCTCCTCCACAGGTAACCAGGCCTGGAACCAACCTCACCCATTAAGATGGCCTCATCTCAGCTATTTGTGTTARAACAAACCACCCTGTGTCTATCCAAGTATCGCCTTCCTTGAAGGAAGTCCCACYGTATGTACCAGGACACTGACACCTCTTACAAGTGCCTCTTGACTGGAAATGGCTGTTGTGCAGTGTCAGGCATCAGAAATAACCTCAGAGATCTTACCAAAGAGATCTTCCTGCCTTTCTCCTGGCATTGCCGTGTCTTCAGCAGTCACATCAGGAGAGTGGTAGAGAGGAGAAGGTTTCACATTTGTGTTAAGTGGTGGCTCTTCCATCACCACCACCTGTGCAYGGAAGTGTCTAGTGGCAGCAGCCACTCCTGCCAACAGGCTGCTGCGCGTCTGAGCCAGGTTAGGCAGGATTTTGGTAGCTGAGGGCCCAGCAGAGCTGCTGGGTACTTCCAAGGGGAAGTCAGTAGTGCTGCAGGGGGGTGTGGGGATCAGAGCAGGCTCTGGCTGTCTACCTGCCTCTGCAATATCCAGGGCTGGCAGCTCGGCATTTTGCCCAGTGTCTCCCCTGGCTACAGCTGGCTCCACCAACACCTCTTCACTGTCTCCTCTCCCCTCGATGCTGCCACCTCTAAGGCTCCTTTCCAGCTCTGTTTCATCTTCCAGTAGACCAAGCTCGCCCCCATTAGCGCCTTCCTTGAAATCATGAGGGTGTCTGACCTTGCTGGAGATATCCATCTTGGAGATTTCCGAGACAGGAGCTACTGTATCATTTGAAGAGCTCACGGTTGCATAGTCTCTGAATACGTAATACTGTCCTTTAAAGTGTTTGTATTCACTGCTTATTGAACTGCTCCCTAATAGAAGTAACACATAGACCGCTGTAGCTTGTGTAGCGAAGATCAAAGTACCTCGGTTGTGGCAGGCATACACTACTTTTGTTTCCACACTGGACAAGACTCCTTGGAAAATCATCTTATCCTGGTTCTTATCACAGCCTTCACTTGCCTGAAACCCTTGGATGTAGATCAGGATATGTTTCTGGGGGCCAGCCCAGATGGTCCAATTGCACCAAATGTTGGTTTTAATGTCACTGTGCAAAGGAGGGTAGAACAAGCCAAATTCATCCTGCAAGACAACATGGCAGCTCCTAACAGGGAAGTACTCCACCGTCCAGGGCAGTCCCAGCTCTGGCAAGTCAGGACACACAAGCAGAGAGGAAACACATGGTCAGCAGTTATTTTATGCACCAAGAAACAGATATCACTTCTAGGAGCAGTGCAAATGACCACAGAAGGTAAGGCCCTCTGCTTCAAATCCTCTCCTACTGCAAGATTTCTATAGTTCAGTCTCCATAGCCACATCTCAGATGGGCAATAGGGGCTGAGCCCGCTTTATGATGGTCTAGCCCKTCACGGTCCATCTAGACTCCAACTGTACCTACCCTGCCCAACTTGTGTCAGCAGCAGCTTGTATTAGATGGTTTTGCATCCAACCAAGCTTTTGTTGATGAGACCACCAAATGGGAAACCTCCTGCACTCTGACAGCTAGCATTACATTTGCTAATTTAGGAGTGCAGGTTACAGATACGTCCTCATCCTCACCATCATGCATGAGCTCTGCCTACAGAGGAGAGCTTATACCAGGATACCAAATATTAAAGACCTACCAGCACGTTTGTGATGTTGTCCTCCTTCTGGTGTCCATATGCCTTGGGGTACAGGCTCAGAGGGCAGAGACACAGGCGCCAACAGGAGGGATGGGGCCACCAGGTCCTCTAGCTGAGGAGTCCCCATGCCAAGCTGTGGATCAAGGACCTGCTGCTGAGCAGCACTGGCCATGGGGAAGGACCCCCCATGCACCCCATCTGCAGGGGCCAAAGCTTCCCACCTCCAGCTGTTTTCTCCATCCCCATCCAGCATGAGCTTTCTCACACCAGGACTGAGGCAGCTGGGGGATGCAAGCAGTCCTTTGAAGTCATCTCCTTGCAGGGCACTTGGGGCAATAGAGGTCCAAGCCTCATCCAAGCCATTCAGGGCAAAGGCAGATGGCACAGGAGGCTCCATCTCCTCACCAAGTCCACCCAGCTCCTGGGCTTGTGACACTGCAAAGGTCTCAGCATCTGTGGTGAAGACAGCAAAAGACTCCGACATCCCCAGCTCCATAGGCTGTTCTGGAGGCACAGTCACTGCTGGGGTGAAGTCACTGGAGCTCAGCTCTGCAGCGACAGGGTCTGGGTTGGGGCGTACTGACATACGGGTCATTTCCATCCCAAGGGGGGAAAACACCAGCTCTGACCCAGAGAGAACACGTCCTCGTGCTGCTGGCAGAAGCGGAATAGCCAATGGCAGCTGCGACCTGGTGCTGCTCGGGCAGCAGCAGCTTTTTACACCCRAAGAGGTCACCTGGTGCACAGGACCACCATGTTGGCCAACTCTCCTGAGGTCTGTAGGGGATAATTTGAGGACACAGCTGCTATGTGTGCTCAGCTGAGGTTGGCCTTTGAGGACATCCCATGATGCTGTAGGACGTAGCACCTTTTTCACCTCATTAACTCCCCTGAAACTTCCTGTGGCAGAAAAACTCATGAATATCGTATCATGGAGGACACTTGTTCTCGGTTCAGGTTCAGTCATGGGCAAAGCCTCAGAAAAGCTTCTCCCAGGTAGCAGTGGTGAGCGATCCCCATTTACCACTTCATTTCGGCTAGTCAAGCTTGGCATCAGGCTCTCGGCAAGACTGCTTGCTGCTCCATCAGCCATGCTGCTTAAGAGGGGACACCTTTTGAAGGTCTCCAACCCAACCATGCCAAGTCCCAGGTACATGGCAGGATCAACACCCTCTTCTCTTTCTCCTCTATCAGGAGAGAAATCCTGGGAAGGCACAGCCAAGTCCAGGTCACTTACGTGTGTTGGTTTAATACTAAACTGTGGGTCTCCCAGATCTTTGGGCTGCAGAGCAGGGTGCAGGAGAGCCTGCTTGCTCTCCAGGCCTATGCCAGCAGTCCTCAGAAGAGGCTCCTCTCCTTGCAAGGCACCAAACAATGGTGTTTCAGAAAGCATGCTTGAAAATTTGCGTGTATAACCAAAATCCACAGCAATGTCTCCGCTTGTGGAGAGACTCAGCCCCAAGCTATCCAGTGTAGCAGTGGGGCTTGCACCCCAAGTGGTTCCTCTGCCTTGATCCTGCCCACAGGGCACTGGAGCCACTGGCCAAGGGGAGTCCAGCTCACAAGGAGCATTTGTTTCCAGCAGCTCTGTCCTCGGCTCTTGCTGCGACACTGCAATTGAGGTGCCAACTGCCATGGGCTTGTCAGGGCTCCCAAGGCTCATAGTGGTTGCAAAGCCCAGCGTGTCTCTAAGGTCTTCCACCACCCCAGACTGAAGAATATGATCTCGCTTTGGTAGTTTTGAAGAGGGAGTTTCAGAAGTCAAACCCTCTCTGGAGGATGATTCCTCTTCCGTGTTGTGAAAGATGTAATACTTGCCTTTAAATTGCGTGTCTCTGCAGTTGGGCAGGTATGTCTTCAGTAGCACAACATGGACAGCCTCAGCAAAGGTGGCAAAAACATGCATCTCCTTTTTCCAGCAAGCATAAACCACACTGTCCTCTACTAGTGAGGATACTCCTTCAAAAAGGATCTTGTCCTCATTTTTGTTGCAATCCTCCTTAGTCGTAAACCCTTGAATATAAATAATTATGTGCTTTCTGGAGCCTGCCCAGATAGTCCAGTTGCACCAGAAGTTTATTGGGGAATCGCTGTGATACACTGGAGGAGAAAATTCCCCATACTTGTCCTGCAGGACTCTGTGGCAGCTTCTCATAGAAACATATGCCAATATCCATGAAAACTCCAGCCCTAAAAGACAAGGAGCAACAGATTTAAGTTTTCCCTCCATCTCCACTTYTCTGCAAGCCTTATTTCTGGAAGGCCTCAGTCTTCAAACTCCCTCAGCTCTTCCCTATTTTGCTGCTGTTTCTCCACCAGCTTGGTTTGAGCTGGAAGGAGGTGCTACCTCTGCAGCACAGGCTGRTGCTCCGGGCTAGAGGAGGCAGCCAAAGGTCTTGTGGCTCAGGTTCATCCCTGACAGCRGGTCCAGGCTATTGTGGACCTAAGCTAAAGGCTCAGCTGCCCCCAGCAGAAGACAGAGATACAAAAGCAGCGATGGGGCTATCACAGGTGGCTTCAGCGAGCCCTTCGCTGCAAGGGCTGCACTTCCTCGCCGGGGCTTCCCGAYGCCACCGCACAACCCACGGGGAGCGCGCGGAAACCCCGGCGCCTTTCGGCCGCCTTGCGCCCCGTGGCGTGCCGGGGCTGCGCTGGGGTCCGGCTTCCCCAGCCCTCCCGCCGTATCGCGGCCAGGCGCTCTGCTCGATGGGCCRAGCCAACCGCCCGCCAGCTAGCGGGGTCCCGAGCGGGCAGGGGGCCCTGCCCCACGGCACGCAGCGGGGCGCCCGGGGCCGACGTCGGCCGCTGCCCCGAGAGCCGCCCCTCACCTGGCGCCGCCGGGCGACGCTCCGGGGGGGACCCGCACGCCTGCAAGAGAAACAGGGTCGCTGCATCGCCCGGGAGCCGACGGCTCCCGCCGCGCCGCGGAGCGGGGGGCTCGGGCA